>NC_053023.1:706004707-706304707 GCF_003073215.2 Triticum urartu
TCTTGCTCTCTCTTTTTCTTTGCTTAAAAGCTTATTCTTTTTTTATATGTATGGCCACTTTGCGAAATGCACAAACCAAGATAGCAATTGTATATATGTGGGAACAAACTTGAGGCACACGAGATGATATGATACCAATATGGTATGGTATGTATGTAATGGAAGGTGTAGACCACTAATGTGCACAAGTAACGTTGCCGGCAATACTCAAATGGCTAGTCTCGATAGGCAAGTAACGCAAAATGGGCTAGGGGTTATAAATGCAATGGCAAGGGAATATACAATGGAGGGGTACCACGATAGATGATATGGAGGTTACCATTCGCGGTGATGATGAGTGGCGGTGATCTTGATGGAGATACCAAGATGATGGAGACTCGTCCCTAAGTAGGCGAAACACCTTAGGAAACAGAAAAACCGCGAACTCAAAATCTCAAATGTCAAATGGTGGTATCGGGATGTGGTCGTGGTTGCGATGGGTTTTGTGAGTAGGCAATGCGGAAGTGGAGGTTATGATAGTGTACTATACACGGTGTCGGAGTTGGAAGCACGGTCCCTAAGTAGCCGAAACACCTTAGGAGACACAACTCACAACACAAACAAAATTGGGTTAAGTCGGTGTGGAAGAAGTGTATGGTTGGTAAGCCTATGCGGAAGTGGTGGTGGTGGTTGATGAAGAAGCAATCATCCCTAAGTAGCCTAGACACCTTAGGAGACTCAAATCACTCCTCAAGCAACCACTAATGCGATGGGGAACAAAATTGGTTAGGTTGCAGAAGTCGGTGATGGTGTAGTGCATGATATGGTGGAAGGCCTAGGCAAAGATGCCAAAAATCCAAAAAAATGATGGGGTCAAAAGGTGGCGAAACCAAAGTGAGGTCCTCGGGCACGTCGATAGCTTCAAAATGAGCCAAAGAACACCCAAATCGGAGTTTAAAGTGAAAAGTTTTGATGAAATCGGTGAAAGAGGTTGATGCTGAAATTTCAGGGAAAGTTTCTGGTTAGGCCGGAAGTTCCGGGCTCCGGAAGTTCCAGGGGTGTTGGGAATATCACTACTGGGCGTAAACCGGCCTATCTGGGCCGGGTTAACTTTGTCAGTAGTTAAGTATGTTAAAGCCCAAGAAGGCAGATGAGGGCTCAAGGCCCATAGTCGGTTCAAGGCCTGTAGCCGTAAACCGGCGTTGGTATTTAACTTGTACTGTAAGTTAGGAATAAGTAGAGACCAAACCGGACACATCTATGTGCCGGTATTGGGACTCTGTGAACCGACGGGCGTCACCCGTGTATATAAGGGGACGACCCGGCGGCGGTTCAAGGACAACAGACAACAACTCGAGACATAGGCGAAGCTTGTTTGCTCCCTAGTCATCGAAACCCCATCAATTCCATCACAACTAGACGTAGGCTTTTACCTTCATCGAAGGGGCCGAACTAGTATAAACTCTCTTGCGTTCCTGTGTCCGCTTTAACCCCTTCAAGCTAACCCGTCGCGATGGCTCCACGACTAAGTCCTTTCTCTAGGACATCTGCCGTGACAATTCCACGACAAGGGAGGTGGCCGGAAGTTCCAGGGGTCGCGGAAAAAGTCTCGGGGAAGCCGGGGGATTTTGGGTAAACTCTCTGTTTAGCCCGAAAGTTCCGGGGCTAGGACGGAAGTTTCGGGGGAGTCCGGAAGTTTCGGGGGTCGTGGAATTTCTTCCGGGACAAACCCTAAATTCCAGATCTAAGAATGGGGGCGGAAAAACTCAATTTTCAGGGTCAAAATTGGGGATATTTCATGGATATAAATGGGGGAAAAGATGGGGAATTCTAGATCCACTTGAGACACAACGAATCCATGGATCAAAATCAACAAAACATCATCCAAACCAACAAATCAAAAAAAAACCGAGGCTATTTTTGTGGGGATTTTCAAATTTAGGACGAAACCAAGCAAAAGAAGGCTAGAAAACAAAGAGGGAGGCTCCAAAATCGTGATCAACCTGGCTCTGATACCAAGATGATGTAGGGTAGAACCCTAGTGGCCCGATCTTTCACGAAAGGAGTGAATCCCGCGATGAACACGAAGAACACGAGGAGGGAAATGAGGGGAAATCACGAGGGGAACACAAGAGAACACTCAAACCAACAAGAATGATCACACATGCGCTAGATCCATGAACACAAAGGGAGATACAAGATCCAAAGTCAACAATGGACGATACAAGAGGTAACCGGTCTTCTCTGTGAGGAGGTCTTGAATCCACGGGGGGATCTTCCCTTAGAAAGGGGGCTTGAATCCAAAGGGATCTTCTCCGAAGAGGCCGCGGTCTCTCGCACGGAGGAGATCCGATATGGATGAGCGTAGCTCTATCTCTCAAATGAGCTATCACAACGCTGACCCTAGAAAGGAGGAGGTGGAGGAGTATATATAGTCTAGGTCCACAAAGGGGTAAGTGAGGGGCGAAAGGGTACATGGGCTTCAGCCCGAGTGTCTGCGCGCAGGCAGGGCCGGAAGTTCCGGGGACGACCGGAAGGTCCGGGTGCCGGAGGTTCCGGGCGAAGGTCCGGGCAGGGTCCGGGCTATCTAGAGAGTTGGCACACTCTCGGACGGCTTCGGTGTAGCAGGGCCGGAAGCTCCGGGATGGCCGGAAGTTCCGGGCAGCGGCTGGAAGTTCCGGGCTTTCCAGAAGCTTGTCCAGGCTTCTTCTTCCTTCTCTTCTACGCTTCCCTCGCGGGTGGTGTAGGTGATCCTTGGCGCTTGCACTCCTCCTCATCATCCGTGAAGCTCCAACAATACCTATGCATGCACGATGGAGGGTCAAGTAGTATACCATCCTCGAAGGGGTCAAGTGAGCACATGTAAAGGAGAGGATTCACCTTTATGTATGTGAAGTAGATGTCGCACGTGTCACTTGCTGAATAAACTCTTGACATGGTGATGTCCATAGGATGCTCCGCATCAGATATTGCCTTTGCTATAAAAGAACAAGGATGTATCTGCCTTGGATGATGTAAACCCAAGATGTTGTAGCTGCATGCTCAACCTAGAATACCATTCTCTTGGAGCCTGCTTTAGACCATATAAGGCTTTATCCAACTTACATACATAATGTGGTGTGCTGTGATTTTCATAACCTGGTGGTTGCCGCATGAACACTTCTTCCTCAAGAATACCGTGGAGAAACGCGTTCTGAACATCTAGCTGTTTTAAGCTCCAACCTATGGAAATAGCAATGGACAAAACAAGATGAATAGTAGTTGCTTTAACAACGGGGCTAAAGGTATCATCATAATCAATTCCAAACCTCTGCTTAAAACCCTTTGCAACCAACCTTGCCTTGTACCTGTCTATACTTCCATCAGATTTTCTTTTAATCTTGTATACCCACTTACAATCAATTACATTAGCACCACGTTGCAGTGGTACTAAATGCCAAGTCTGATTTTTTTATAAGTGCATTATATTCATTATCCATTGCTTCCTTCCAATCCTTGTTAGCAAGAGCATCATGCAGATTGATAGCTTCACCAGTAGTGGCAAGAAAAGCACGCTTAGTTGGATTATACTTTATTGTACCATCACTGTATTGTTTTTCCTTGACAATACCTGACCAAGACCTTGTGTGTCGATGAGGAGGTGAAGGAGCCATAGGAACAGCTGCAGTTGACTGTGACGCAGAAGATTCGGCTGTTTCGTCGTTGTCCACAGAAGATCCAGGCTGATGGGGCTCCTGATCCGAGGAAGATTGGCGCTGCTCCTCGTCCGACGCGCAGCCAGGATCGACTGGCGAATCGGAACCATCCGGTGGGTCCCGCGTTGTCGTGGTGTGGTCGGTTGTTGGGTCCCCAGGTGACGTGGTGGCCAAAGACTCGCTCCCCCCCCCCCCCCCGCGTGCCTCGCCCGATGGGCGTCTCTGGCGTGCGGGCGAGGGTTGGCGTGACGCGCCTAGACCGGTGCGGCCCACCCGGTCTGCTGCGCTATCGGCCACCAGGGGGCGCAGCAGGGGCGAATATGTGCGGGATCGTGCGCCGCCCAGCGCTGCAGTCTGTCACGAATCCGTCTGGGATCGTGCGCCGTCAGCATGATCAGCACCGGGAGCTGTGCCTGGTTTGTCCTGTGTGCACATAAATTGACGACTGGAATCTGCACAAAAGTCATTAGAAACACAATTTTCTTCGGATTTTTCACATGATCATGATCAGTTAATTCACCCCCGTGATCAGGATGTGTGGCATAGTCTGGTAGAAGTGCCATTTCTGCACGAAGCAAAGCGCCCGCATTGGGATGAAGTTTGGAAAAAGGAAAGAGTGTCTCATCAAAGATAACATCACGAGAGATATAGATGCGTCCAGTAGATAGTTCAAGACACTTGTATCCTTTATGAAGATTACTGTATCCAATAAAGACACATTGTGTTGAGCGAAACTCGAGCTTGTGATGATTGTATGGACATAAATTGGGATAACAAGCACACCCAAATTTTTTGAGATAATTGTAATCTGGCTTGTGATGATACAATTGTTCTAAAGGAGTGGAGTTGCCAATCACCTGACTGGGAAGGTGATTGATAAGATATGTAGCTGTGATAAAGGCCTCGTCCAAATACTTGAGGGGCATGGACGCATGAGCTAAAATGGAGAGACCAACTTCAATGATATGACGGTGTTTGCGTTCAGCAGAGCCATTCTGCTGATGAGCATGAGGGCAAGACACATAGTGAGTAATCCCAATGCTACAGAAAAAGGAGTTAAGTTTTTCATACTCCCCTCCCCAGTCACTTTGGACTAATATAATTTTCCTATCAAAGTGTCTCTCAACAAGTTTCTGAAATTCTTGGAAGATGGAGAAGACTTCAGATTTATAGTTAAGCAAATAAATCCATGTAAACTTGTTGTAATCATAAATGAAACTAACATGATATTTTTTCGACCAAAAGAATCTGTGGCATGACCCCATACATCACTGAAAATCAGTTCTAAGGGAGCATGAGACACACTAGTAGACTTAGGATAAGGAAGCTGATGGCTCTTGGCACATTGACAGGCTTCACAAATAGACTCATTATTTGAACTATGTGAGAAAGGAAGATTGTCTTTATTGACTACTTGCCTAACTATGACTGATGAGGGATGTCCTAATCTTTGATGCCACCTCGCCAAAGAGGGCTTGATGACGGAGTAGACTCGATGATGCTTGCATCTAAGTGCTCCGAATGAGATGGGGTAGAGACCTCCAATGCATCTACCGTGATAGAGAAGTGCCCTCGTTGCCCGATCCTTGATGAAAAAATAGCGAGGGTGAGTTTCAAAGAAAACATTGTTATCGGTGGCTAAACGAGACATAGAGGCAAGATTTTTATTAGCTTGAGGAACATGGAGAACATCCTTAAGAACTAGATCATGTTGAAGATGAGGGAATTAAGTGAACCTTGACCGATGTGACAAATATCCATACCTTTACCGCTGGCGGTGTGGATCTGGTCATTGCCGTGATACGTCTCGCGAAGAGCAAGTTGCTCTAGCTCATTGGTGACGTGGTCCATAGCACCGGAGTCAACATACCAGACGCCATCCCCGCCTTGCTTGCGCATAGCAGCTGCAACCAAACGAGCATCCAGGACAAAGTTTTCATCAAACCGATGCCAACAGTCAATAACCTCATGACCGGCCTTCTTGCAGAGCTGACACCGAGGGCGGCCACGTGATGTGGAGTTGCGACGGCCACTGTTGGAGTTGAAGCCGCCACCCCCATTGTTGTTGCCATGGCCGCCACTCTCGTTGTTGTGGCCATAGTTGCCACCAGAGCGGGCACCATCGCCCGAAGAAGCACCACGTCCGCGGCCACCGCCACGGTTGGCGCCCTGGTGACCACGACCATGGCGGCGACCCCGTGAAGTGGAGTATGCAGAGGATTGCCGGAGATCGCTGCCATGGAGGAGGGTGAGGCGGGCATCAAAACTGAGCAGCTGACTGTGCAGCTCCAGAACCATGATGGGTTCCACCCGGGTAGCAAGAGCGGAGACGATGAGATTGTACTCCATGTTAAGTCCAGCAAGGATCTTGGAGACGATCTCCGGATCGGAGAGCGCCGAAGAAGTGCACGCGACTTCATCGGTGAGGGTCTTGATTTTGCCAAGGTACCCTACCATGGACATGTTACCTTTTTTAAGGTTGGTGAGCTCGATGCAGGTGTTGATCGCCTGCGCTTGGCTCTAGGCAGCGAACATGTCATTGATGGCGCGCCACACCTGGCCGGCGTCTGGAGCGTGGCCACCTGGGAAAGGATCTCGCGGGAAAAGGAACCCATCAAGAACCCTTGAAGTTGTTGCTGATGTGCATACCAGAGAGTGCGTGCGAAGTTGACGACTTGCTCTTCTTTGCCATCCTTGGTGATGGTGAGAGCGGCCGGCGGTGGCGAGCTTGTCGCGTCGAGGTGGTGCTTCATCTGGGCACCCTTGATCTGGGGGAGCACGATGGCCTTCCATAGCAGGAAGTTCCCCCTTGTTAGCTTCTCCTGTGGTGGCGATCCGAGGAAAGTATTGGTGGATGTGGATGAGGAGGCAAAGGTGGAGGCGGAGGAGGTGGTGGTGATCGCGCCCATGGTGCTGGGCGACATGGCGGCAGAGGTGGTAGACATGGCTCGGTCGCGAAGGTAGCTAGATGCGATCTCTTTCAATCTAATGAGGAAGAGGCTCTGATACCATGTAAAATAATTTGGGAAGCGTAGAACCCTTTGTCTCGGGCCGCATTATTAGGCAAAGCCTTGATGCATAAGTTACAGAGAGATCGAGAGAGAGAGATTGACCAGGAGGAGAGAGATCGACCAGGAGGTCGTTACGGGAGATAAAGGAGAAGAAGAGATAGAGTTTAGATACAAGTTAAACAGCCTCCCCTGTCTCCTATACAATTATTCTAACAGTGCTAGCCGCTAATGGCTATATATAGAAGAAATAACCAGCCACCTCCCCTGCTGTTCAATGTGTCTGATCACACCCACTTGTTCTCCTCTTCTCCTCTCCACAACACATACCACTCGTCCTCCCCAAAGAAGCGCATGTGCAAAAAAGCCCCCTCTAGTAGTGCTTGGAGTCGCGTCCTTGGCATAGCCGTAGCATGCATCACAACATCGTCATGACCTTTTAAGTATGCCGTTGCAACATCGTTGGAGCAGCCAGCCCACCATCGCAGCATCGCCGCTGCCATCAAAGTACGTCATCACAACATCGTCAAAGCAGCTGAGCTGGCATTGCAGTATGCCTCACACCCATCACCTTGACCGTCGAATCACGTCATCACGACACTGCATTTACCATCAAAGCATGCCATTGTGCATCGCCGCTGACATTAAAGCACGTCGAGCAGCTAGGATGCCATCGCAACATCGCTACTGCCGTCGATGCGTGCTGGAGCAACATCATCAAAGCAGCCGAGACACTGTCCCAGCATGCATTGAAGCATGCCATCGCATGATCACCAGAGCAGCCAGGCCACCGTCCCAACATCGTCAAAGCAGACAAGACACCGTCGCAACATGCCTCGTAGTGCAACACTATCTTATCGACTTGCAGCGCGGCTACCCTTGTATGCAGCAGCCACTCTGTTGTTGGTCTTTGGAGCACCTCATGTGTGTGCACTTGTGGCTAGCTTTTGGCAACGTGGTTGTGCCCCCATCTGGCAGTTGTGCCCCTTATTCTCCTTGGGGTTCGCTTGGAGGAGCTCGAGAAGACCATCCATGGCAGGTAAAATCCCACGGAATAGATGACACAAGAAAGATGGGAGAAGACGTTGGATGTGTTTGGTTGCCTGCATCCTCTCGAGCTAGGCCATGGGGATGCAGTTTGGCCCATTTGGTTGCCCGTGAGCACTGTTGGACCTGCACAACATGGAACTTAAAACAGCGCTCGGCCTGGCTTAGGAGGAACGCTCGAATTGGTTGTTTCTAGCTAGCCAGGCCCGAGCGGGCCGAATCTAGTGCATGTGGTGGCTCTGATGATGCAGGTTGATAAGAGTGTCTGATGATGCCTCCTTAATCTTTTATATCTAAACAGCTACCAGCCACTAATCTATTTTTCTTAACATGTAAACGTGCCATCGCAACATGAAACATGCGTGAAAAAGACCCACCTTAACATGCAACCATGCATATCATATATAGTAACAAATCCACCAACATAGCAAACATGCATGATCATTTCCGCTCTATTATGCTATTTGTATTTAATAAATATTTTGCAATTGTAAAAATGATCAAACACAATAAATCATATGTATTTCCACTTTTTGTTATCATATGAGGTAAACACACCAGAGTGCCTAAACTTATACTGGGCGGTCACTTTGGCTCCTAAAGCTGTAAAATATATGAAACTTGGTTATGCGTGTAAACACGGTGCTTCCTCCCATATTTACATGTTTAGTCAAGTTCGAGCACCAATTTCATGTATTTTGCAAGTTCAGATAGCAAAGTACCTATCCAACGCAAGTTTAGGCACCCCAGTGTATTTTCCTTCTATCATATTATTACTCAAAATATTCATGTTCATACAACAAAATCTCCTTACAATATATTGAATAATATTCTCGCAATAACGTGTAGAGTATCATCTAGTTTCTTCAATCCTAGGTCCGCCATGCGTACAACAATGCATCATAGGGAAGTTAATCAGCGAATTGCTCTTGCCAGGGTGCCTGATAAGACTGAAATCCCCACATGTGCCAGTGAACAGATAAAATAACGAAATACCATGTGCGCAAGATGTTCGTCAGTGACATTGTGTGCACACGTGTACACATGCTTTTTGAATGGTGGTGAGTGATGACGGTGCCGGACGACGTATTCACGAGTAGTGTGGCCACGCTGACGTTGTGTCTGTAAACCCAGCAACAGCCATGGGCACATCGTCCGAACGACTGATGGACCGAGCAGCGACGGGAGAAAACAGCGGGCTGCACGGGAAGTAAGTATCATCCATCGCTATAGCGTCCGTGCTCGGGGAGAGTCCGCCGCCGGCCGGCAAGTACACCGCGCGATCACTCGAGCTGATCGCTTCCACGAGCAGCAAGGACGACGACGACGACGACGATGGAGCCTTCACGGGAGCACATGGCAAGCCGCACGAGATCCCCGTGTCCAGGCCCGTGCTCACGTCCAGCGGGCTCGGCGTACGCCCGCCGTCAGGGTCACTCGGGCTCGCTCCGACGGGCGGCGGCGACAAGGACGAGGACGACGGAGCTGCAGGCGCAGCTCCTCCGATCACCATGGCCAGGCACGAGGCCATGGTGTCGTCATCCAATTCGGCGTGTTGAGGTTGAGGATCGAAGTGGCCGCTCCTTGTAGCTTCTCCGGGAGGCACTGTTTGTTGCTGGCACTTGTGCTCGTGCATGTAGGTGATCTGGAACATAGGACGATGGCCGCTGCTACTATCGTGCTGTTGCACCGTCTTCTTCGCCCTGCAGCCGCGGTCATGGCTAAACATGCATTTGTAGTAGGACCTGCATGCATATACAGTTAGAGAGGCTGCGGTCATTTCAATCTTACTATCTATGAGGGAGCATTTGAGCTCGAGAGCAGAAACAGAACGCCCTCTTTGGATTGTGGGTAAGACAAAGGTTCGTGTCTAGATTACTGTCTATTAACTTTAATTTGTAAAGTTTGATCAAATATCAGTATCTATAATACTAAAAATAAATAAAATACGAAAATACATTTCATGGTGGATCTAATGGTAATACATTTGAAGTATTATAGATGTTGAGTTTTTCTATAAATTTGATCAGGGGTGAAAGAAGGTTGACTTCTGAACAAATTTATACACCTGTGTTTAATTCATTTATTTTGATCGACAAAGCTCAGAAATTTATACACCTTTTAATTTGGAACTTGGGGGCGGGGTGGACACTAGAAATACATAGTTGGTCCAATTCCAAAAACAAATAAATACATTGTTGGTACTAGAATGTTGGAAATAGTAAACAAAATAGTTATGGTCAACTAGAAGAAAGGAAACAAGTTAGAGACTCCTCAAAAAGTAGAAAATCTGACCATGTGTTTTTTATAATTTTATTTCTGTTTTTTGCAAAGCAAAGATGGTCTTATAAGAGTTGGACAATTTTATATGAACTAGTAAACAAAAAGTTTTTGACATTTAAGAAAATTCAAATTGGTGTAGACCCAACAAATTACTAGTTCCAACCATGGGTGGAGCGAAATCCTGCGATGGCTATTCATTTAAGTTTTCGGGTAGCACTCCCCGCAACAAAAAAAAGCCTTCCGGTAGCACCACCAGATCTTTAACATTTTATTAAGTATGAATTTTTTAAGTTTGAATTTAAAATTTTTAATGTTCCCTTAAATTTCTGAATTTCAAATATTTGAAAAGGTTTAACTTCTAAAAATTGAGTTTCTCAAAATTTCAAACTTTGAAAGTTACACCATGAACAAAGTTGGTGCTGGAATTTCTAAAAGTTACCAAAAATGTGCAGTTTGACCAGGAGTTGAATTTCTTAAATGGAATGTTTGCCTGACTCGACTAACCAGTTTTGTAGTCTAACATATTTATCCAGCATCCCTTCGGTTTTTATTTCAAAGTGTGCACACCTTTTATAAAAATCATGGGTTTGGGCTACTCATCATCAAAGGTGTGCACCTTCTAAAATTTGACCTATGGATGTATCTTATAGTAGACCTATGGATGACTATATGAGTCTAATTAGATACTCCCCCATCTCTGAAAAGAGGGTCTATAACTTCTTTCTGAAGTCAAATATTGTAAAATTTGACCAATTTTGTAGCAAAAATTATTAAGACCTATGCTACCAAATTTGATATCATTAGATAGTCATTAAAATAAAATTTCATATTATATCAATTTTAGATTGTAGTTATTGATAGTTTTTCCTATAAACTTGGTCAAACTATGTATCGTTTGACTAAAGAGAAAGTTTATAGCCCCTCTTTTTCATAAATAAGGAATGGTACCACATATATAGAAGCGCTGGAAGTCTTAGCACTTCACCTTGCAAATTTTCTTTTGTGAATGTTCTTTTGTCCGTATTTTCTCCATTGGTAACCATCACTGTGAGGCGAGGCTGTAATCTCCTTCTTGGTAACCTCGTTTTCTCGGCCCTTCCTGGGGGGAGCAACCTCTCCACCACTATATTGTTCCATGGAGACAACAGCACAGGAATACACATCTGGTAAATGAAGAAATCACAAGAGTACATATAGCCAGGAAAAATGACAAGAGTCATCAGTGGCGTACCAGATACGCATGTCCTTCGCCGGAGCCCGCTCATCGATGCTACCCTCAGTGATCGTTGCCGCTGGCGATGCCATCCTGTCTACCACCGGTCTGCTGTTCTCTCGAGAACTGAGCATGAACAGAGACACCATGAACACCCGGGAGAGTTCCTGGCTCATCGCTGCGGCCCTCTCCTGTCCACGTCCGTCGAGAGGGCTGCGGCGCAGCAATGCCAGGAGCCTCGCGTTGAGATTATACCCTCCGACGAGCTCCTGAGATAGTTGTTCTATGGCCTCTTGCCCGAAGGCCATATTGAGAGTGTGAGTCGCACGAGGTTTCAGCGACTGCAGTATTGTAGGACTTGGAGGTGGTCTAGCAGCTGAAGCTATTTATATTGGGGAGACGGACACGTACACTACACCGAGTCAATAATGAGGGTATGATCACCTCCATGCAAGTAGAAACAACAACTCTGTTTAGGGCATCTTCAACAGTTGTAAGATAAACGTTGATAAATTTGCTAACTAGAATATAGCGATGATATGGCATGTACTAAATGTGAAGAGAGAGCAAAGTTATATGTAGGTTAGGCTGGTCATAGTGGGGAGTAACTTAGACTAGTGTCATGCATATGACACTAGTCTAAATTATTACCTTCATAATGCAAAGTAACATACTAGTAGTATCATAGATGGCTTCATTTATTAACTCGTAGACTTATCTTGTCTTGGAAAGCGTTATGTTACATTAACATATTATGTTACCACCTCTCATTAATTACTTGCCACATAAGCAGAATTTTTTCGAAGTGCGTTATGTTACTAGCTAAGTTACTCCCACTATGACTAGCCTTAACCAACAACCTTTGCACAAACTCCAAGGTAAAATAGAGAGCAATCACATTTATTTTCTCACCATCTATTGGATAGCTTACATACAACCCATTGGAGTAGTTGTATGATAGCTTGTTGGTTGATGACATGAACATTTTACCAACAAGACTAACATACAACCTGTTGGAGATGCTCTTACTGGTCATATGTTCCCACGTTATTGTTGGTCCCACGCGCAGCACACGCACCACGTTATTGTTGGTCCCAAGCGCAGCAGCACGTCTGTATCCTTTCCCCCCTCCTTCTCCATCGTTGTCGCCGGGGGCCATTCGCAGCTACATCTCACAAGGGCCGGCAGTTGCTGCGACCATGAGTCGCGCGCGAGCTTCCACGGCGCCCACACGAGGGGACGGGGGTGATGCAACCGTGGAGTGCAGATGCTGGATCCATGGCGCGCAGATGTTGTAACCATGGGCGTGAGATGCTGGAAGCCACAACTTCCAACGGTGACCACACCGGCAGAGATGCTGCTACCCGGCATGGCGGAGCTGCAACCGTAGTTCAGTGGAGTTACAACCGTAAGCCGGTGGAGTTAAAGCAAGCAAAACAAATGTTGGAACCGGCGACAGCCGTGCCGCGACGGCCACGGCGGCGATACATCATTGCTGGAACCAGCAATTTTTTTTGCTGGAAGCGGCGCTTTTTTTATACGACCCAGTAACAATGATTCATAGTTTTTCACGAAATGACAAGTACTTTGGCTGGAACCATTTTTTTTTTGCAAGCATAATTTCTTTTGTTATCATCATTTTGATTTTTGTTGGAACAAACATCCATTATTTTTGTTACCATCGTCTTGGATTTTTGCTGGAACCAGCGTATTTTCTTAGTACAACTGTTCTTCCATTTTGCTGGAACCAAAGCACCTTTTTGATTGCGATTTGACGATGGCAAGCGTGTCGGTGGTGAGCGTCGATGGCGAGCGATGGGGGCCGTTGCCACTGGAGCTGCAACCGCAGGCCACAGTTGTTGCATGCATGGAGTCAGCGACAAGTGCAGGCAGCGACCGGCAGCGCTCGGCGACAAGGACATCCGGCATGGAGTCAGCGACAAATGCAGGCAGCGACCGGGAGCGCTCGGTGACAAGGACATACGGCGTGGAGTTAGCGAGAAGTGCGGGCAGCGACCGATTGCGCTCGGCGACGAGGACATCCGGCGAGAGCGGTGACTTGCTGCACGGTTTGCTGCAACCACAGATGACGGTGCTGCAACCCTCGACGAGGAACCTGTGGTCGCGGCTGGCCGCAACGATCACCGCGGTTGCCCGAGAGCGAGGGCGGCGAGCGGCCGAGATCCAGCGACCTTCGATGCCGGTCATGTCGCTCGCGTCCCCTGTGCGCCCCCGCTTGATATTCATGTTGAAAAGCAAAAAAGTAAACGATGTGGTGGGGAGGAAAGGGCATGATCTAACAGCTAAAGGAGTTTGCATCAAACGGTTACTACGCGTCCGGCCGAAAAATTAGGCCGGCATGCCGGCGCCTAGTACCGCCTTTTTAAAAATGAAAATGTGCGCACAACTTCGTCTTAAACGGCGCCATACGGTGGCGCACCAACCACTAGTTTATAACATAAACAATGATAATAACGGTCCAAATGAGACTACACCAACAACATAATTTAAAGATAATGCAACTGCATGACATAGCAAGGATCATTGTCATTGTTTGAAGATATCTCCATCACGACGATGCCAGACTCCTCGGCACCCCTCCTTCGGGCCCCACTCTCAGCCCCGGCGGCGATCTTAGCGACGGAAGCATCCTCCACCGCCTTGAGCATCCGCTCCTCCCCCGCCGCCATGGTGGCAGAAACATATGTGTCCATTTTGAGCATGCACTCCTCATGAGTGACGCCATCGGTCACGGTTCTGGCCTCCACAACATCTACTATTTACTAGCTCATCCGCTCCACTTTAGCGGGGATAGCCTCATTCTCCTAGGACGTGTTTGGTTGCCGTTTGCTACAGTTCCTGCATCGCATATACTTCCCAACCTAGCCTGGGTGAGCAAAAACAGGTCCTAATATGCCATATGTAACTTGTTTGGTTGCCTGCATCTAGTGTCCCTGCATTAGGTAATACGCAAGGGCACTTTCTTTGGTTGCCTGCATTGGCCCAAGTGGCACATGAACACGGCATTTGGTTGCATACGACGAACATGTTGTGATAACCTTGTATCCTAGTTGGTGAGCTTACCCACACCTAGCACACCAACGTCATAGCACAGCAATGGCGATGAACTGGGCAAAGATGACGAAGTTCTTCAGCTTCAGCCCAAACTGACGATCCACCTTGATACCTCCAACCTTGCCACTATCAACACTGCTGCCTCCATGCTTTCGCAGCCAGTCGGAGTAAGCTTGTTCTGCTGCCTGCCTAGTCTTGAACCCTCTATGGCTGCTGTTGCTATACGATGCCACTTGTGCACTGGCTTCTTCCCATGAACTATAAACCCCTGGAACCTTACCGATGAACACGGCATACCACTTGCCCTAGCAATGCACAAGAGGAAGAGTTGAAGCAGCAAATCAATGGAGCACACAAGTAGCAAGCAAAGTAGCACACAAACAACAATGGAGCGGAAGAGAAGAAGTAAAGTATGCATGATCATACGGCATAGCAAGTTCTACCTAGCACTACCTTGGTGTTAACCTACCACCACATCCAAAAGAGGGTGTCACCCTACCACGCAAGTTCACCATCAGCATGAGGGGTTGGTATATACCATCTCACCAAAATATACAGACCATCAAATAGTTTTTGAGCCCTAGCTACACAAAATATACGTCGTCATCGTCATCGTCGTCGTCGTCGCCACCACCGTCGCTGTCGGGGATCATGCACGCTCATAGGCAGCACAACTCTAGTAGTAGTGCTTTCCCAGCCAGCTCCGGAGCCACAACACCCTATGAGCGTCGGCCATGGCAATGAACCCAACACCCTGGGCCTTGTTGTCAAGCAGGTGGCTGAGAGCTGCCATGAGATCCTCGTCGCTGAAGCCACCCTGGGTCATGACAGCGCCATACAGGTCAGGGTGGACGTCGAGGGGCTTGCACTCCCTGATGGCTGTTGCCACCTCCTTCACCACCTCAGTCATGCTGCAAAAGACATTGATCTCCTCCTCCATCAGGCCTCCTCTCTTCCTCTTCCTATCATGGACGGGGTCAAATGGCTTGTCGAAGGGCTTCACGCGAAGGGCTTGTCAGGGCCATCAAGGACCTTGACGTCCGAGGTCCCAGGGAAGTCTAGCATGGGAGAACCAAGAGGCTCCCCGAGCCCATGGCATGCTTACCAGTTGCTAGCCCGAAGGAGAAGATGTGTTGCATATGGCTGTAGTTCTGTATGGGTGTGTTGAGGAACTCAGCGTCCCTTGGGTGGTCCTAAGAATGAAACACAAGTGTTGTTAGTTGCAATTAGGAGTAGGCAATGGTGGATAGTATGAAAAGGAAGAGGGTTGTGAGCTAGCCGCGACATGGCCGGCGTAGTGCTCTGCCTCCAGAACTATGGAGCAAGTGTTCTCATCCCATGAGGCGCCGCTAAGGTCTCTCACCTTGGACACTTGGATCCATCGACCTCTCCACTTCCTCAGGTGGTTGTACACCTGGGTGGCAGACACCTCCTGCCCACAGAACTCGAACACCTGCTTCGCAACGGTGTTCAAGTGCACCTCCTTGAAGCCCTAGTCAGTCCTAACTCCACTAGAGATGAGCTCACACATCTTGTTCAGCACGAACGTGGACATGAACTGCTGCCACTTCATGTTGTTGGACCTACCATCCTTCTTTGCCTTTGCTGCTCCTACCTTGAGTGCAGCAGCAGAAGCAATAGGAGTTGGCTCAACGAGCACTACTGGCACATCGAGGGAATCAGGCGCGAACACCTCTAAATCAGGTGCCATCTCGGACATAGGTTGTGAGTCCTCGACAAACGATGGAGCAAACTGGCTGTCGGACGGGACAAGGGCCTGACTAAGATCTTGCATCTGTGTGGTCATGTCCTACAATCGTAGCACACATTGACAGTAAGCATAACACACAACATACCGGACAATCCATGAATGCAGGAGCATACATGTACATGGTTCATCGCTATCATAGCAAGCACATGCTTCATCGCTATCATACATCTACAACAAACAACCTGCTACAAATGGACCATCAATAGCTACAAATCACAGATCTAAGCACGAATCAACACAAGCACAAGGTTCAACTTCAAACTCTACTACTAATCTAGCCTACCACATGCCTGGACATCTAGCCCTACCATAAATTGCAACCGCAGCATAGCAATCAACCATATGAGCTCACAGATCAGACGACTAATCAACCATGCATCTAGGTCTAAGCCTAGCTGCAGCTCAGATCTAGCTAGAAGAAACAGAGAGAAATGGGGATTGAACTCACAAAGGCCATGGTTGCAGCTCGAGGACGAGGAGGCGGTCGTGGAAGATCAACACCGACCGGTGAAGGAGCCCCGGCACCGTGGACCGCCGGCCGAAGAAGATGCGACGCTTACCTGCTCGTCGGTGCCGATGCGCGTCGGCGGGAAAGCTCGAACGGAGGGAGAATGGTGGCGGGAGTTGGGGCGGTGGGGAGGGGCTAAATAGGGGTGGACTCGGCGGGAGATGAGCCGTAATCCTCCCGTCGATTTTTCGACGACGCGGGAGAGCTCGCGCCATCTCCCTGCTCGCACGAGGGGAGAAGCGCGTCACCCTCCCCTGCCTCGCCTGAGCCAGACTCGCGAGCTACTGCCGATTCGGGTGTTTCCCCTGGGCCTGCACAGTGAACGCAGGCTACCAAACGGGCTCAATCTTTCCCGCACGGGCCAGGCTGAGCCATATGCAGGCAACCAAACACACCCCTAGAGCTCTAGGACTCCATGGGATAGTCCCAATCAATTCATCATTGGATTCGCGGGAGGTGGGACGGGGCGCACGACGAGGTGGGATGACATTGGCAGGTTGAGGAATGAGAGAGGAACTCTTGTTCACCGTCAGGCCAAACTAGCGGGCGGTGCGGCTCCCGTGTACACGAGCACGGGGTGATTAGCACAGGGAATTTGTTAGAGTGTGGTTTTCGTTCCCTACCCTTTATATTGGTATAATTTCTTTTAAAGGGTGGCTGTTTTAAAGGCTCTCCTAGTGTTTTAAAGGGTCAAATGAATGAGTAAGTGGAGTATCTTTTACTACTATTATCTTAGTCTACACCTCTTAATTACTCATATGTGGTGTTCTGGGCCGAAAGGTTGACGGACGGTATGGACGGTGCGTGTGAGGTCCATGATTGTTGTGCTCGCTATTGAAGGTACTTTCACGACAGTATACAAAATATCTTCCCTCTTGCCGTGAGTGAGGGCAGGGGAGTAGACAAGCCCAAGGCAGCTAGGGCCATGGCCTGGGTCGTGAGGCTATACTATTACTTTGGTTACTGTAGCGGTTTGAACACTATTTAGCACTGTAGCTAGTATTTGACCTGGGACTTGCTCGGGGCTTGGCACAATCCTGACTACGGCACTGAATGAGGGTTGCTTAGGCCAAACCAGACATGGTAACTTTTTTTGAGGGTCCAATCATGTTAACTAGGCCGAAGTTAGTGACGGATGTCCACACGCATGAAAATGTAAGCTGTTCAACCATGCCCACAGCTTTCGATTGATCTCACACTGCAAGCGGTCCCAGCAAAAACTTGAAAACAACGACAGAGAAGAGCCCACGAGCAAATATGCAATCAAGGGATAAACATTACTCCCTTCATTCCAAAATAATTTAAGTTCAGGATTTTCCTAAGTCAATCATTTTTAATTTTGATCTTATCTATATAGAACATTTGTAAACAACTATACAATATCAAATATATAATAAATCTAATAATGAAATAAATTATGGTGATATTTTTTTAAAATGGACTTTAATAAAGTTTAACTTAGAAAAATCCTAGAATTTCAATTATTTTGAAACGGCGTAAGTACAAAGAAAATGACTCATGCCTACTTTAGTTAGTGTCTAGGGGGTAGGGGTAGGGGTGGACAAATAGATGCATTGAAAAGTTTTCTTTGTCCTCGACACAAGTTGATTGGACGGGCTTGATCGCATGTACATGTACGAAAACAGCGTAGTGATAGTCACGTGTCATCGGCGTGCTACGAAAGCTAAGGTGATGAAACCCAACAATGGGCAATTGGGGATTGCGCACTACAGATATTTTGTGTTCTTCAACCTCACGTATGCTCAAGGTTAACCAATCCGCTAGGTGGTTCCTTTCAGGCAGATATTTTGCGTTCTCCAACTTCACATATGTTCAACGTTAAAGGCATCTTCAACCTGGACCCTCAAATAGTCCATAAGTGTGTGGATCAAGTTGTACGGCATACTTTGTCATTCAACATGGATCTATATTTGTTCACGAACGCATCTGTTTTTTCACAAACCAGATGCAAATCAAGGGGTTTTGCGGGAGTCTGGACCTCCGCCATATAGGACTATAACATCCCTTGCCCACCCAAAACCAAGGCAGAGTCCACACATTTGGAACGGTCCGCACTGTTTTCGCGCCAAAGCCCGCGCTTTCTTCACCCTCTCCATTCCGATCGCCAGCGTCCTCCGTCCCAACTCCATGCTTTTCGCGTTTCACCGCCACAAGGACCCATACGAAGAGCTGCCAGAGGCGAAGGATTCACCAAGGTGACCGCCTACAAGATCAACTCGGTGACACGGCAAACCCGCGGCCTCAAAAGGAAGGAAACAGAGCAAGAGGAGGCGGCAGCCAGTAAAAAGAAGGGTGTTGGGCATGGATGGGGGACGCCACCGACGCTGTCCACGCACACGTTGCGCTACTTCTACGCCTCCAAGTAGCTCGGTCGTCAACATTACACCTGGCCTCCGCCGTCGGGTATGTGATGTATTGCGTCGACCTCAACGCGGCGCCACTCCATTATGTTGACTCGTCATCGTTGCAGCTTGTCCGGTCACGGGCGGCGGGCGTGAATCAACTGGGTGCCCACTCTCTTTTCACCGGTTTGTCTCAACCGGGTGCGAGTGCGTCTAATGACGCGGACAAAGAGACGATGGAAGCGGAGGCGGCTTCGAGGACATACCAGTGGATGAATCCCAGTCGGAGGTGTATACCCATCAGCCAGAGCAGGACATGTACGCCGACGTGACGAACCTTGATCTGGAGGTTTTGTTGGCCGATCCAAAGAAGAGGGGTAGAGAAGAGGGAGGACAAATTGTTGTGCTATGCGTGCAAATTGTTGTGCTATGCGTGGTTGTCCACTAGCATCGATCCGATCCATGGCACGGAGCAAAAGGGCATAACATTTTGGTCCAATATTCATTCTTGGTTCCACAAGCACAAGAATTTCAAGCCCTGCAGCACAGAAGTCATCCGAAATCATGGGACAAAGTCAATCAACCATCAATGGTACATCATCGAAGAGTTTGTGAGCAAGTATTGCGGCCACTACAAACAACTAATTGGTCGGGTGGTCAAGTGGTGCGCAAATTGCCGAGAAAGTAAGTTGTTCTATGTGTTGATCATTTGATCGGATATGCAACTTGTTGGCTGGATATGCTCTATGTGTTGGTCATTTGGCCGGATATGCACCTTATTGACAATGTCTTTTTTGCTAGCCCTCTCATGCTTGCACATTGTATTTGAAGGTGTATAAGAAGAGCTTCGTCCTCATGCATTGTTGGCTGAAGATGAATGGCCAAACCAAGTGACAACTATCCATTGTCAATTCCATCAGGATTGTCATCGTCGCCAATGAGGATGAAGCGGAGGCTCCAACCGACCCAACAAAAGAGCCGCCCAACAAGGTTAGAAGGGGGTTCCGGGGAAAGAAGTGTGAGGAGGAGAAGGAGATGCGAGAAGGGGCGGCGGCCAAGATGACGGAGAGGTTCAAGGACATCTTGGCGAGGAGGAGGCATGTGTCAAGCACTATGACTGGAAGGAGAAAAAGAAAACGGGGAGATTTAACATCTGGATGGCGGCATCCAGGAAAAAGATCAACATTGAAGAAAAGAAGACCAAGCTCGAAAAGAGGAGGGTCGAGTTCTGCGGCCGCTTTGGAGCATACCAAAATGTTGCCATGAATATGGACAAGTTGGATCCTGATGCAGCGATGATCGGGCAAGCCGTCCGTGTTAGGATGTTGAAGCATTTGACGGCCGAGATGGGAGGCGCCGAGAAGGAGGCAGCTAATGCGGAGAAGTCATTGAAAAAGGGAGCGAGGAGGCACGGACAACCAGTCTGGCAGTGCAAAATGTCCTTTTTTTCATGGATTATCAAATTGAAATTTTTGTGATAGGATGCATGTAAGAACTATAAACATTCGCTTCTTTTTTGACACAAAGTACATTGCACTTTAATTTACTCATATTATTTTGCATTTGAAATGAAGAAGACAAGACTTAGGGTGAACGTTTAGAGGATATGGTTGAATGGCGTGCTCTTATATCCTATCCACGCACGTGTCTGCGGACAAATACTGTTCGTACATTTAGGGGTTGAAGATGTCCTAACCGACCCAACAATAGAAAGCCAGATCAAAAAGTTGAATGCTACGTGTCTAAGCAGAAATCGTATTCGCTGTGTACTGTATACATTGTGAACACGTCACTTCCTCCTATTTCCACCGCTCAAGGAAGTCAAGTTTGGAGGGTATTTTTGGATCCACGTGATTTATCATTCTTAATAATAAATCTAGGATGTTAAAAGTCACACTAGGCATGGTATTGTCTCTCTCATCCGACTCTCATCTCAAACTTCCCGGTCGCACCTAAGTTTGGCTTTGTTTTTCGTCACACTGTTGTCAGACCTGCTGCTCTCAGAGAAAAAGTCTTTGGATCCGCCTGCTGCTGTCAGAGAAAAGTCTTTGGAGCCGCTTTATAGATAAAACCAAGATAGCATTACAACCATGGAAAATGCTCCATTGGAGATGGATTTTGCTTCTGCGGCATAATGTCGATTCCAGTTGAACTTGAAACAAAAGTCACTTGGCGCCAAGAACCCAAAACTCCTCGTAGCAGCAAGAAACTACAGTGCAAAGACGTGATCTGATACTGTAGAAATGATTTATCAAATGTCCAGAGTAGGATTAATCAACTGTCAATAGTGGGATGCTTCCAAAGGGAGAAAACTGGGAGAGAGAAAAATCCATTCCATCATTTCCGTTGAGAAGCCATAGAAGTTACTTTAAAAGTGTGATCTAAACGCTCTTATATTTCTTCAGGAAAGAGTATCCAGTAGTATTAAGGGCCCGTTCGTGTTCGGAAGTTCGCTTGCTTCCCAAAGTGGCCAGCTTTTTGTGGAGCCAGCGCAAGCCAGCTTCTCGGGGAGCCGGCGCTGCGTTCGGCAGCAGCGGCTGCTCCCATTTGCATGGGCTGGCAGCCCAGGAATCAAGAATAAAGCCCGTGCGGGTGGTTTCTGCTGTCGCTCTATAGCTCGGGTGGGTTTCTGTAGATCGAATCGGTACGCAACCTCACTTCGGGATGGCATGCCCTGTAAATTCGCCTCAACTTCTCCTTCCGCTTTTCTAGGAGCTGGGCTTCCGGTGCTCCACGAAAATACACTGGCCGGGGACGTGTCTCCGCGAAGCTGGCTTCCAGGAGATGGAGCGTTCGGGGTGGATTCTTCACGGAGCCAATGAAGCTGGCTCACGGAGAAGATCCGAATGTTCAGTACAGAATTTCAGTCTGAAATGGTAGTCATGGTCCAGAATAACTAAACATGTTAATCAACGGAGAGTGTATACAAGAAAATTAGCAAAAGCTAGGTATTTATATTTCTGCATAACATATTTCTTTCAAGCAATTGGCCCGAGTGTTTCCTTTTCATTAAGAAGAAATAGAATATTTACAAAGTGGACATGTTCTAAAACACGGACACGAAGGAACTCTTAATAATCTTCTTATTCTAGCTACTCATGGTTGCGATTTTTTTTATAAAGAGCATATTTTATTAATTCAATCAAAAGTATACAATGTATAATACGTACACATATGATTTCTGCATAACTAAGATGTGCACGGTTAAATTCAAATGTGCACACACCCAAAAACACGCCCCGCAAGCAAAGTCGTGGCAGACCAAGACTAAGCCAAATGTATAGAGGGTGGGAGACCTATCCAAAGACGAGGCCACGACCCATGTGAGATACAAGACATGTGTTGTCTAGTACAGCCGCATATGCACCGCCACAAACAACGATTGATGTTCATGTCTTCACAGAAAAAGACCATAAACGGAGCCGTGCGATAACATACATTGAAGAGGAATTTTTACCATTGAAAGCAAAATCATCTCTACATATCCATAGCAACCAAATCAAGGCTAACGTTCTCACCTAATAAACACGCAAAAATTGCGTGGAACCTCATCCAGCCACCAACCAAACATGTTGGCAACACTTTGTGGTGGGTGTCCACTCTTGGCCGAAAGTCCATCATGTCTTCGCAGAGAAGACCATAAACGGACTTGTGCGTACATTGGTAGATAACATGCATTGAAGAGGATTTTTTACCATTGAAAACAAAATCATCTCTACATATCCGTAGCAACCAAATCAAGACTAATGTCCTCACCTAATAAACATGCAAAACTTCCGTAGAACCCCATCCAGCCGCCAGCCAAACATGTTAGCAACACTTCGTGGTGGGCGTCAACTCTTGGCCGAAAGGCCATCTCCCCCTGCATGATATCGGATATCCTCAACTGTCAGGTGTGCCACCTCGATTACGTTAATTTTGTGTCATTGAATATTCGAGGCTTCCTCGCTTTTACAAGCATTCCACATGATGTAGATACTGAACCCACTAAACCTTCATTTGTGGTTATCGTTGATACGCAAAATTTCAGGCCTCCTTTGGTTTGGAGGAATCTTGTAGGATTTCTAGAGGATAGGACTTTTGTCGGAAAAATTCCTATGGAGCCCTTTGGTTTGTAGGAATGGATTCCTATTCCTATATAGGATAGGAATCAATCCTTCACATTTCAAAGGGAAAAAGAACATTTGCCTAGACTCAATGAAAAAAATCCTATCCTATGAATCAAGTGACATATCTTTCCCTATAGGAAGTGAGATGCATGCCACCTCAATTCCTATGATTTTCCTATTCCTATGATATTCTGACCCTATGAACCAAAGGAGGCCTCATCCCACCACTCATCAATTGTAGGGTAGGTGAATGTTGTGTTGGGGTACGCAGTATTTCAAAAACTTTCCTACGATCACGCAAGATCTATTTAGGAGATGCATAGCAACGAGAGGGAAGAGTGTATCTACGTACCTCGTAGACCGAAAGCGGAAGCATTAAGAAACGTGGTTGATATAGTCGAACATCTTTGTGATCCAACCGATAAAGTATCGAACGCACGGCACCTCCGCGATCTGCACATTTTCAGCTCGGCGACGTCCCTCGTACTCTTGATCCAGCTGAGGCCGAGGGAGAGTTTCGTCAGCACGACGGCGTGATGACGGTGATGATTAAGTTACCGATGCAGGGCTTCGCCTAAGCACTACAACGATATGACCGAGGTGGAAATCTGTGGAGGGGGCACCACACACGTCTAAGAAAATTGTCAACTTGTGTGTCTATGGGATGCCCCCTCCCCCGTATATAAAGGAGGGGAGGAGGGGAGGGCCGACCCTCTCTATGGCGCGCCCAAGGGGGAGTCCTACTCCCAGTAGGAGTAGGTCCCCCCCCTTCCCTAGTTGGAGTAGGAGAAGAAGGAAGAGGGAGAGAGAGGGAAGGAAAGGGGGGGCGCCCCCCCCCCCACCCAATTCGGATTGGGCTTGGGGGGGCGCCCTCCACCTGGCCGCCTCCTCCTCTCTCTCACTAAGGCCCATTGACTCCCCGGGGGGTTCCGGTAACCCCCCGGTACTCCGGTAAATGCCCGAACTCATCCGGAACCATTCCGATGTCCAAACATAGCCTTCTAATATATCGATCTTTATGTCTCGACCATTTCGAGACTCCTCGTCATGTCTGTGATCACATCCGGGACTCCGAACTACCTACGGTACATCAAAACACATAAACTCATAATACCGATCGTCATCAAACGTTAAGCGTGCGGACCCTACGCGTTCGAGAACTATGTAGACATGACCGAGACTCATTTCCGGTCAATAACCAATAGCGGAACCTGGATGCTCATATTGGTTCCTACATATTCTACGAAGATCTTTATCGGTCAAACAACATAACAACATACGGTGTTCCCTTTGTCATCGGTATGTTACTTGCCCGAGATTCGATCGTCGGTATCTCAATACCTAGTTCAATCTCGTTACCGGCAAGTCTCTTTACTCAATCCGTAATGCCTCATCCCGCAACTAACTCATTAGTCACATTGCTTTCAAGGCTTATAGTGATGTGCATTACCGAGAGGGCCCAGAGATACCTCTCCGACAATCGGAGTGAAAAATCTAATCTCGATCTATGCCAACTCAACAAACACCATCGGAGATACCTGTAGAGCATATTTATAATCACCCAGTTACGTTGTGATGTTTGATAGCACACTAAGTGTTCCTCCGGTGTTAAGGAGTTGCATAATCTCATAGTCATAGGAACATGTATAAGTTATGGAGAAAGCAATAGCAATAAACTAAACGATCAAAGTGCTAAGCTAACGGATGGGTCAAGTCAATCACATCATTCTCTAATGATGTGATCCCGTTCGTCAAATGACAACTCATGTCTATGGCTAGGAAACTTAACCATCTTTGATTAACGAGCTAGTCAAGTAGAGGCATACTAGTGACAATCTGTTTGTCTATGTATTCACACATGTACTAAGTTTCTGGTTAATACAATTCTAGCATGAATAATAAACATTTATCATTATATAAGGAAATATAAATAAAAACTTTATTATTGCCTCTAGGGCATATTTTCTTTAGTCTCCCACTTGCACTAGAGTCAATAATCTAGATTACACAGTAATGATTCTAACACCCATGGAGTCTTGGTGCTGATCATGTTTTGCTCGTGAGAGAGGCTTAGTCAACGGGTCTGCAACATTCAGATCTGTATGTATCTTGCAAATCTATGTCTCCCTCCTTGACTTGATCGCAGATGGAATTGAAGCGTCTCTTGATGTGCTTGGTTCTCTTGTGAAATCTGGATTCCTTTGCCAAGGCAATTGCACCAGTATTGTCACAAAAGATTTTCATTGGACCCGATGCACTAGGTATGACACCTAGACCGGATAGATGAACTCCTTCATCCAGACTCCTTCATTTGTTGCATCTGAAGCAGCTATGTACTCCGCTTCACACGTAGATCCCGCCACAATGCTCTGCTTGGAACTGCACCAACTGACAGCTCCACCATTTAATAAAAATATGTATCCGGTTTGTGACTTAGAGTCATCCGGATCAGTGTCAAAGCTTGCATCAACGTAACCGTTTACGATGAGCTCTTTGTTACCTCCATAAACGAGAAACATATCCCTAGTCCTTTTCAGGCATTTCAGGATATTCTTGAACGCTGTCCAGTGATCCACTCCTGGATTACTTTGGTACCTCCCTGCTAAATTAATAGCAAGGCACACATCAGGTATGGTACACAACATTGCATACATGATATAACCTATGGCTGAAGCATAGGGAATGACTTTCATTTTCTCTCTATCTTCTGCAGTGGTCGGGCATTGAGTCTGACTCAACTTCACACCTTGTAACATAGGCAAGAACCCTCTCTTTGCTTGATCCATTTGGAACTTCTTCAAAACTTTATCAAGATCTTTTCTTTGTGAAAGTCCAATTAAGCGTCTCGATCTATCTCTATAGATCTTGATGCCCAATATATAAGCAGCTTCACCAAGGTCTTTCATTGAAAAATTCTTATTCAAGTATCCCTTTATGCTATTCAGAAATTCAATATCATTTCCAATCAACAATATGTCATCAACATATAATATCAAAAATGCTAAAGAGCTCCCACTCACTTTCTTGTAAATACAGGCTTCTCCAAAAGTCTGTATAAAACCATATGCTTTGATCGATTTGTTTGGCCATTAGGTTTGAATTGCCTTCTCTTTCTGTCTTCCATTTGAATTCCGTGATTTATCCTGCTATTTGGAGAGTAGTTGATATGGTCTTTCTTGGGTTTGGCTTTCAAAGTGCAGTTCGAAAAGAGTGAGTTGCTGTCAATGGCTGGAATGGAATATATAAATAAGATGGAAAATATGGCTTTCTTTCCATCTACACTATCAAAGCATATATTCCAACTCCGAGAGGCTTGCACCAGTCCATAAATGGATCGCTGGAGCTTGCACACTTTGTTAGCACCTTTTGGATCGACAAAACCTTTTGGTTGCATCATATACAACTCTTCTTTAAGATATCCATTGAGGAATGCAATTTTGACATCCATTTGCCAAATTTCATAATCATGAAATGCGACAATTGCTAACATGATTCGGACGGACTTAAGCATCGCTGCGGGTGAGAGAGTCTCATCGTAGTCAACTCCTTTAACTTGTCGAAAACCTTTCGCAACAAGTCGAGCTTTTTAGCCAGTAATATTTGTTGGGGATCCTTGCAGAAATTAAAATTTTCTACGCATCACCAAGATCAATCTATGGAGAGACTAGCAACGAGAGAGAGGGGAGTGCATCTTCATACCTTTGAAGATCGTGATGCGGAAGTGTTACAAGAACGCGGATGAAGGAGTCGTACTCGCAGCGATTCAGATCACGGTTGATTCCGATCTAAGTGCCGAACAACGGCGCCTCCGCGTTCAACACACGCACAACCCGGGGACGTCTCCTCCTTCTTGATCCAGCAAGAGGAAAGGAGAAGTTGGGGAAGAGCTCCGGCAGCACGTCGGCGTGGTGCTGGAGCTTGCAGTTCTCCGGCAGGGCTTCGCCAGGCTCAATGGGGGAGGAGGGGGTGTTGGAGAGGGGGAGGGCTGCACCTTGGATGTGGTCCTGCTGCCCTCCCTCCACCCCTCTATTTATACGACGAAGGGGGAAGGGGCCGACCCCTCTAGATGAGATCTAGAGGGGGCGGCGGCCAAGGGGAGGGGGCTTGCCCCCAAAGCCAAGGGGGCGCCCCCTTTAGGGTTCCCCCCCAACCCTAGGCGCATGGGACCGAGGGGGGATGGCGCCCAGCCCACTTAGGGGCTGGTTCCCTTCCACATACATCCCATAGGGCCCTCCGGGGCAGGTGGACCCTCCCGGTGGACCCCCGGAACCCCTTCGGTGGTCCGGGTACAATACCGATAAACCCCCAAACACTTCCGGTGACCGTATGATGACTTCCCATATATAAATCTTCACCTCCAGACCATTCCGGAACTCCCCGTGGCGTCCGGGATCTCATCCGGGACTCCGAACAACATTCGGTAACTGCATACTATTTCCCATAACAACTCTAGCATCACCGAACCTTAAGTGTGTAGACCCTATGGGTTTGGGAATCATGCAGACATGACCGAGACATCTCTCCGGCCAATAACCAACAGCAGGATCTGGATACCCATGTTGGTTCCCACATGTTCCACCGTGATCTCATCGGATGAACCACGATGTCGGGGATTCAATCAATCCCGTATACAATTCCCTTTGTCTACCGGTATGATACTTGCCCGAGATTCGATCGTCGGTATCCCTATACCTTGTTCAATCTCGTTACCGGCAAGTCTCTTTACTCGTTCCATAACACATCATCCCGTGATCAACTCCTTGATCACATTGAGCTCATTATGATGATGTCTTATCGAGTGGGCCCAGAGATACCTCTCCGTCACACGGAGTGACAAATCCCAGTCTCGATTCGTGCCAACTCAACAGACACTTTCGGAGATACCCGTAGTGTGCCTTTATAGCCACCCAGTTACTTTGTGACGTTTGGCACACCCAAAGTATTCCTACGGCATCCGGGAGTTGCACAATCATGGTCTAAGGAATTGATACTTGACATTAGAAAAGCTTTAGCAGACGAACTACACGATCTTGTGCTATGCTTAGGATTGGGTCTTGTCCATCACATCATTCTCCTAATGATGTGATCCCGTTATCAATGACATCCCCATGTCCATAGCCAGGAAACCATGACTATCTGTTGATCAACGAGCTAGTCAACTAGAGGCTCACCAGGGACACATTGTGGTCTATGTATTCACACATGTATTACGATTTCCGGATAATACAATTATAGCATGAATAATAGACAATTATCATGAACAAGGAAATATAATAATCATTTTATTATTGCCTCTAGGGCATATTTCCAACAGTCTCCCACTTGGACTAGAGTCAATCATCTAGTTACATTGTGATGAATCGAACACCCATGGAATTCTGGTGTTGATCATGTTTTGCTCTAGGGAGAGGTTTAGTCAACGGATCTGCTACATTCAGGTCCGTATGTACTTTACAAATCTCTATGTCTCCATTTTGAACACTTTCACGAATGGAGTTGAGGCGACGCTTGATATGCCTGGTCTTCCTGTGAAACCTGGGCTCCTTGGCAAGGGCAATAGCTCCAGTGTTGTCACAAAAGAGAGTCATCGGGCCCGACGCATTGGGTATGACTCCTAGGTCGGTAATGAACTCCTTCACCCAGACTATTTCGTGTGCTGCCTCCGAGGCTGCCATGTACTCCGCTTCACATGTAGATCCCGCCACAACGCTTTGCTTGCAACTGCACCAGCTTACTGCCCCACCATTCAAAATATACACGTATCCGGTTTGTGACTTAGAGTCATCCAAATCTGTGTCGAAGCTAGCATCGACGTAACCCTTTACGACGAGCTCTTTGTCACCTCCATAAAATCGAAACATTTCCTTAGTCCTTTTCTGGTACTTCAGGATATTTTTGACCGCTGTCCAGTGTTCCATGCCGGGATTACTTTGGTACCTTCCTACCAAACTCACGGCAAGGTTTACATCAGGTCTGGTACACAGCATAGCATACATGATAGACCCTATGGCCGAGGCATAGGGGACGACACTCATCTTTTCTCTATCTTTTGTCGTGGTCGGGCATTGAGCCAAGCTCAATCTCGTACCTTGCAATACAGGCAAGAACCCCTTCTTTGACTGATCCATTTTGAACTTCTTCAATATCTTGTCAAGGTACATACTCTGTGAAAGACCAATGAGGCGTCTCGATCTATCTCTATAGATCTTGATGCCTAATATATAAGCAGCTTCTCCAAGGTCCTTCATTGAAAAACACTTGTTCAAATAGGCCTTTATGCTTTCCAAGAATTCTATATCATTTCCCATCAACAGTATGTCATCCACATACAATATGAGAAATGCTACAGAGCTCCCATTCACTTTCTTGTAAATGCAGGCTTCTCCATAAGTCTGCATAAACCCAAACGGTTTGATCATCTCATCAAAGCGAATGTTCCAACTCCGAGATGCTTGCACCAGCCCATAAATCGAGCGTTGGAGCTTGCACACCTTGTCAGCATTCTTAGGATCGACAAAACCTTCCGGCTGCATCATATACAATTCTTCCTTAAGGAAACCATTAAGGAATGCCGTTTTGACGTCCATTTGCCATATCTCATAATCATAGAATGCGGCAATTGCTAACATGATTCGGACGGACTTCAGCTTCGCTACGGGTGAGAAAGTCTCATCGTAGTCAACCCCTTGAACTTGTCGATAACCCTTAGCAACAAGCCGAGCTTTATAGATGGTCACATTACCATCCGCGTATGTCTTCTTCTTAAAGATCCATTTATTTTCTATGGCTCGCCGATCAACGGGCAAGTCAGTCAAAGTCCATACTTCGTTTTCATACATGGATCCTATCTCGGATTTCATGGCTTCCAGCCATTTGTCAGAATCCGGGCCCGCCATCACTTCTTCATAGTTCGAAGGTTCACCATTGTCTAACAACATGATTTCCAAGACAGGGTTGCCATACCACTCTGGTGCGGAACGTGTCCTTGTGGACCTACGAAGTTCAGTAGCAACTTGATCTGAAGTTTCATGATCATCATCAACAACTTCCTCTCTAGTCGGTGCAGGCACCTCAGGAACATTTTCTTGAGCTGCGCCACTTACCGGTTCAAGAGGTAATACTTAATCAAGTTCTACCTTCCTCCCACTTATTTATTTTGAGAGAAACTCCTTCTCTAGAAAGGACCCATTCTTGGCAACAAAGATCTTGCCTTCGGATCTGAGGTAGAAGGTATACCCAACAGTTTCTTTAGGATATCCTATGAAGACGCATTTTTCCGACTTGGGTTCGAGCTTTTCAGGTTGAAGTTTCTTGACATAATCATCGCATCCCCAAACTTTTAGAAACGACAGCTTAGGTTTCTTCCCAAACCATAATTCATACGGTGTCGTCTCAACGGATTTCGACGGAGCCCTATTTAAATTGAATGCGGCAGTCTCTAAAGCATAGCCCCAAAATGATAGCAGTAAATCGGTAAGAGACATCATAGATCGCACCATATCTAATAGTGCGATTACAACGTTCGGACACACCATTACGCTGAGGTGTTCCAGGCGGCGTGAGTTGTGAAACTATTCCACATTTTCTTAAGTGTGTGCCAAATTCGTGACTCAAGTATTCTCCCCCATGATATGATCGCAAGAACTTGATTTTCCTGTCACGTCGATTCTCAACCTCACTCTGAAATTCCTTGAACTTTTCAAAGGTCTCAGACTTGTGTTTCATTAAGTAGACATACCCATATCTACTCAAGTCATCAGTGAGGGTGATAACATAACGATAGCCACCGCGAGCCTCAACACTCATTGGACCGCACACATCAGTATGTATGATTTCCAATAAGTTGGTTGCTCGCTCCATTGTTCCTGAGAACGGAGTCTTGGTCATTTTACCCATGAGGCATGGTTTGCACGTGTCAAATGATTCCTAATCAAGAGACTCTAAAAGTCCATCTGCATGGAGCTTCTTCATGCGTTTGACACCTATGTGACCAAGGCGGCAGTGCCACAAGTATGTGGGACTATCATTATCAACCTTACATCTTTTGGTATTCACACTATGAATATGTGTAGCATTACGCTCGAGATTCATTAAGAATAAACCATTCACCATCGGAGCATGACCATAAAACATATCTCTCATATAAATAGAACAACCATTATTCTCGGATTTAAATGAGTAGCCATCTCATATTAAACGAGATCCTGATACAATGTTCATGCTCAAAGCTAGCACTAAATAACAATTATTGAGGTTTAAAACTAATCCCGTAGGTAAATGTAGAGGTAGCGTGCCGACGGCGATCACATCGACCTTGGAACCATTCTCGACGCGCATTGTCACCTCGTCCTTCGCCAGTCTCCGCTTATTCCGCAGCTCCTGCTTTGAGTTAAAAATGTGAGCAACCGCACCGGTATCAAATACCCAGGAGCTACTACGAGTACTGGTAAGGTACACATCAATTACATGTATATCACATATACCTTTTGGTATTGCCGGCTTTCTTATCCGCTAAGTACTTGGGGCAGTTCCGCTTCCAGTGACCGTTTCCCTGCAATAAAAGCACTCAGTCTCAGGCTTGGGTCCATGCTTTGGCTTCTTCCCAGAACTGGCTTACCGGGCGCGGCAACTCCCTTGCCTGTCCTTCTTGAAGTTCTTCTTACCCTTGCCTTTCTTGAAACTAGTGGTTTTATTGACCATCAACACTTGATGTTCCTTTTTGATCTCCACCTCCGCTGATTTCAGCATTGAATATACCTCAGGAATGGTTTTCTCCATCCCCTGCATATTGAAATTCATCACAAAGCTCTTGTAGCTAGGTGGGAGCGACTGAAGGATTCTGTCAACGACCGTCATCCGGGAGATTAACTCCCAGCTGAGACAAGCGGTTGTGCAACCCAGACATTTTGAGTATGTGCTCGCTGACAGAACTATTCTCCTCCATCTTACAACTGTAGAACTTGTCGGAGACTTCATATCTCTCGACCGGGCATGAGCTTGGAAAACCATTTTCAGCTCTTGGAACATCTCATATGCTCTGTGCTGCTCAAAACGCTTTTGGAGCCCCGGTTCTAAGCTGTAAAGCATGCCGCACTGAACCAGGGAGTAATCATCACTACGCGACTGCCAGGCGTTCATAACGTCTTGAGTTGCTGGGAAAACAGGTGCTTCACCTAGCGGTGTTTCAAAGACATATGCTTTCTGGCAGCTATGAGGATAAATCCTCAAGTTACGGACCCACCCGTGTAGTTGCCTCATCGTCTTTCAGCTGGTTTCTCTAGGAACGTTGAAGTTGAGGGCAACATTAAGCCGTGGGCCATTGATCTACAAGACATATGCAAAGATTTTTAGACTATGTTCATGATAATTAAGTCATCTAATCAAATTATTTAATGAACTCCTGATATGTCATTTTGCATCATGCTTTTAATATCAATATTTATGCCATTATAGGCTGTTATTACAACATTATCAACAATAACTTATGCCTATTCTCTCTTATTTTAACAAAGGTTTCCATAAAGAGGGAGAATGCCGGCAGCTGGATTCTGGCTGGAAAAGGAGCAAATATACAGGACCTATTCTGCACAGCTCCAAAAGTCCTGAAAACTCACCGGATGATGTTTTCCCAAATATAATAAAAAACATGAGCGCAAGAACTTCACCAGGGGCCACCCCTACCCACGAGGGTGGGGCGCGCCCTCCCTACCTCGTGGGCCCCCTAGGCCTCCGGTGACCAATCCTTCTGCTATATGACTCTTTCCGATGGAAAAAATCAATAAGCCATCTTTCGGACGAAACTTTGCCGCCATGAGGCGGAACCTTGGCGGAGCCAATCTAGGGTTCTGGCGGAGCTGTTCTGCCGAGGAAACTTCCCTCCCGGAGGGGGAACTCATCGCCATCGTCATCACCAACGCTCCTCTCATTGGGAGAGGGAAATCTCCTTCAACATCTTCATCAGCATCATCTCATCTCAAAACCCTAGTTCATCTCTTGTATCCAATTCTTGTCTCCAAGTCCGGGATTGGTGCTAGTAGGTTGCTAGTAGTGTTAATTACTCCTTGTAGTTGATGCTAGTTGGTTTAATTGGTGGAAGATCATATGTTCAGATCCTATATGCACATAAATACCCCTCTTATTATGAACATGTTTATGCTTTGTGAGTAGTTACTTTTGTTCTCGAGGACATGGGAGAAGTCTTGCTATTAGTAGTCATGTGAATTTGGTATTCGTTCGATATTTTGATGAGATGTATGTTGTCTCTCCTCTAGTGGTGTTATGTGAACGTTGACTACATGACACTTCACCATTGTTTGGGCCTAGAGGAAGGCATTGGGAAGTAATAAGTAGATGATGGGTTGCTAGAGTGACAGAAGCTTAAACCCTAGTTTATGCTTTCTTTGTAAGGGCTGATTTGGATCCATATGTTTCATGCTATGGTTAGGTTTACCTTAATACTTTTGTTGTATTTGCGGATGCTTGCAATAGAGGTTAATCATAAGTGGGATGCTTGTCCAAGTAAGGGCAGCACCCAAGCACCGGTCCACCCACATACCAAATTATCAAAGTACCGAACGTGAATCATATGAGCGTGATGAAAACTAGCTTGACGATATTCCCATGTGTCCTCGGGAGCGCTTTACATCATATAAGAGTTTGTCCAGGCTTGTCCTTTGCTACAAAAAGGATTGGGCCACCTTGCTGCACCTTATTTACTTTTGTTACTTGTTGCTCGTTACAAATTATCTTATCACAAAACTATCTGTTACCACTTATTTCAGTACTTGCAGAGAATACCTTGCTGGAACCGCTTATCATTTCCTTCTGCTCCTCGTTGGGTTCGACACTCTTACTTATCGAAAGGACTACGATAGATCCCCTATACTTGTGGGTCATCAAGACTCTTTTCTGGCGCCGTTGCCGGGGAGTGAAGCGCCTTTGGTAGGTGGAATTTGGTAAGGAAAAATTTATATAGTGTGCTGAAATTTACTGTCACTTGTTACTATGGAAAGTAATCCTCCGAGGGGCTTGTTCAGGGTATCTTCACCCCGACCATTAGAGAAAAGATTTGTTCCTTAACCTACCGAGCCTACTGAAAATGAAAATGCTTGCTTTGAAATTCCTTTGGGTATGGTAGAAAAACTGCTAGCTAATCCTTTTTTAGGAGATGGAACAAAACATCCTGATGGAGCATCTAATATATGTGGATGAGGTTTGTGGATTATTTAAGCTTTGGCAGGTGTACCCGGAGATGTTGTTAAGAGAAGGTCTTTTCCCTTATCTTTGAGGGGAGATGCATCGACATGGGTTATAGGCTATTGTGATGATATGGATCTGTTTTGGAACTACAAACGATTGAAATTGGGAAATTTTCATCAAAAGTTTATCCTATGCATCTTGTTCATCGTGATCGCAAGTATATATATAATTTTTGGCCTCGCGAAGGAGAAAGCATCGCTCAAGCTTGGGGGAGGCTTAAATCAATGTTATATTCATGCCCCAATCATGAGCTCTCAAGAGAAATGATTATTCAAAAAAATTATGCTCGGCTTTCTGGTAACAATCACACCATGCTTGATACTTCTTGTGCTGGCTCTTTTATGATGAAGACTATTGAATTAAAATGGGATTTATTGGAAAGAATTAAACGCAACTCCGAAGATTGGGACCTCGACAATGGTAAGGAGTCAGGTATGACACCTAGTTTTGATTGTGTTAAATCTTTTATGGATACCGATATTTTTCGTAAATTTAGCACTAAATATGGACTTGACTCTGAGATAGTAGCTTCTTTTTGTGAATCTTTTGCTGCCTATGTTGATCTCCCCAAGGAGAAGTGGTTTAAATATCATCCTCCCATAGAAGTAAAAGTAGCTGCACCTATTAAAGTTGAAGAAAAGAGTATTACTTATAATGATCCTATTGTTCCTGCTTCTTATGTTGAGAAACCGCGTTTCCCTGTTAGGATAAAGGATCATGCTAAAGCTTCAACTGTGGTTTGTAAAAGCAATATTAAAACATATACACCTCCTGAACAAGTTAAAGTTGAACCTAATATTTCTATTGTTAAAGATCTCTTGTCTGATAATATAGATGGGCATGTTATTTATTTCTGTAATGAAACTACTAGAATTGCTAAACCCCGTGATACAGATAAACCTAGACCTGTGGTAGGCATGCCTATTATTTCTGTTAAAATAGGAGATCATTGCTATCATGGCTTATGTGATATGGGTGCTAGTGCTAGTGCAATACCTATTGACTTATACAAAGAAATTATGCATGACATTGCACCCGCTGAGTTAGAAGAAATTGATGTCACAATTAAACTTGCTAATAGAGATACTATTTCACCAATGGGAATTGTTAGAGATGTTGAAGTCTTGTGTGGGAAAACTAAATATCCTGTTGATTTTCTTGTTCTTGGTTCCCCACAAGATAGTTTTTGTCCCATTATATTTGGTAGACCCTTCTTAAATACTGTTAATGCTACCATAGATTGCAAAAGGGATGTTGTTACTGTCGGTTTAGATGATATGACTCATGAATTTAATTTTTCTAAATTTAGTAGACAACACCGTGAATAAGAATTACCTAGTAAGGATGAAATTATTGTTCTTGCTTCTATTGCCGTACCTCCTAGTGATCCTTTAGAACAATATTTGCTAGACCGTGAAAATGATATGTTTATGAATGAAAGAAGGGGATTAGATGAAGTATTCTTTAAACAGGAACCTATTATGAAAAACAATTTACCTATTGAAATCCTAGGGGATCCTCCTCCACCCAAGGGTGATCCCGTGTTTGAGCTTAAACCGTTACCTGATACTCTTAAATATGCTTATCTCGATGAGAAAAAGATATACCCTGTTATTATTAGTGCTAACCTTTCAGAACATGAAGAAGAGATTATTAAAAATTCTGAAGAAACACCGCGCTGCTATTGGGTATACTCTTGATGATCCTAAGGGCATTAGTCCCACTCTATGTCAACATAAAATTAATTTGGAAGAAGATGCTAAACCAGTTCGTGATCATCAACGCCGTCTGAATCCTAAAATGGAAGAAGTGGTAAGAAAGGAGATACTAAAGCTCCTTAAGGCAGGTATAATTTATCCCGTTGCTAATAGTAAGTGGGTAAGTCATGTCCATTGTGTCCCTAAAAAGGGAGGTATATTACTGTTGTTCCTAATGATAAAGATGAATTGATCCCTCAAAGAATTATTACTGGTTATAGGATGGTAATTGATTTCCGCAAATTAAATAAGGCTACTAAAAAAGATCATTACCCCTTACCTTTTATCGATCAAATGCTAGAAATATTATCCAAACATACACATTTTTGTTTTCTAGATGGTTATTCTGGTTTCTCTCAAATACCTCTGTCAGCCAAAGATCAATCAAAGACTACTTTTACATGCCCTTTTGGTACTTTTTCTTATAGAAGTATGCCTTTTGGTTTATGTAATGCACCCGCTACCTTTCAAAGATGCATGATGGCTATATTCTCTGACTTTTGTGAAAAGATTTGTGAGGTTTTCATGGACGGCTTTTTCGTCTATGGATCTTCTTTTGATGATTGCTTGAGCAACCTTGATCGAGTTTTGCAGAGATGTGAAGAAACTAATCTTGTCTTGAATTGGGAAAAGTGCCACTTTATGGTTAATGAAGGTATTGTCTTGGGGCATAAAGTTTCTGAAAGAGGTATTGAAGTTGATAAAGCCAAGGTTGATGCTATTGAAAAGATGCCATGTCCTAAGGACATCAAAGGTATAAGAAGTTTTCTTGGTCATGCCGGTTTCTATAGGAGGTTCATCAAGGAATTCTCAAAAATCTCTCGGCCTCTGACTAATTTATTACAAAAAGATATACCATTTGTCTTTGATGATGATTGTGTAGAAGCATTTGAAATACTTAAGAAAGCATTGATCTCTGCACCTATTGTTCAGCCACCTGATTGGAATTTACCCTTTGAAATTATGTGCGATGCTAGTGATTATGTTGTAGGTGCTATTCTAGGACAAAGAGTTGATAAGAAACTAAATGTTATCCAATATGCTAGTAAAAATCTAGACAATGCTCAAAGAAATTATGCCACTACTGAAAAAGAATTCTTAGCAGTTGTATTTGCTTGTGATAAGTTTAGGCCTCATATTGTTGATTCTAAATTAACTATTCACACTGATCATGCTGCTATTAAATATCTTATGGAAAAGAAAGATGCTAAACCTAGACTTATTAGATGGGTTCTCTTGCTACAAGAATTTGATTTACATATTGTTGATAGAAAAGGAGCTGAGAACCCCGTTGCAGACAACTTGTCTAGGTTAGAAAATGTTCTTGATGACCCACTCCCTATTGATGATAGCTTTCCTGATGAGCAATTAAATGTCATAAATACTTCCCATACTGCTCCTTGGTATGCTGATTATGCTAATTACATTGTTGCTAACTTTATACCACCTAGTTTCACATACCAGCAAAATAAAAAGTTCTTCTATGATTTGAGGCACTACTTTTGGGATGACCCACATCTTTATAAAGAAGGAGTAGATGGTGTTATTAGACGTTGTGTACCTGAGCATGAACAGGAACAGATCCTACGCAAGTGTCACTCCGAAGCTTATGGAGGACACCATGCTGGAGATAGAACTGCACATAAGGTACTGCAATCTGGTTTTTATTGGCCTACTCTCTTCAAGGATGCCCGTAAGTTTGTCTTATCTTGTGATGAATGTCAAAGAATTGGTAATATTAGTAGACGTCAAGAAATGCCTATGAATTATTCACTTGTTATTGAACCATTTGATGTTTGGGGCTTTGACTATATGGGACATTTTCCTTCCTCTAATGGTTATACACATATTTTAGTTGCTGTTGATTACGTTACTAAGTGGGTAGAAGATATTCCAACTAGTAGTGTTGATCATAACACTTCTATTAAAATGCTTAAAGAAGTTATTTTTCCAAGATTTGGAGTCCCTAGATATTTAATGACTGATGGTGGTTCACATTTTATTCATGGTGCTTTCCGTAAAATGCTTGCTAAATATGATGTTAATCATAGAATTGCATCTCCTTATCACCCCCAGTCTAGTGGTCAAGTAGAATTAAGTAATAGAGAACTCAAATTAATTTTGCAAAAGACTATTAATAGGTCTAGAAAGAATTGGTCCAAGAAACTTGATGATGCATTATGGGCCTATAGAACTGCATATAAAAATCCTATGGGTATGTCTCTGTATAAAATGGTCTATGGAAAAGCATGTCACTTACCTCTCGAACTAGAACACAAGGCTTATTGGGCTATTAAAGAACTTAACTATGATTTTAAACTTGCCGGTGAAAAGAGGTTATTTGATATTAGCTCACTTGATGAATGGAGAACCCAAGCTTACGAAAATGCCAAGTTGTTTAAAGAAAAAGTTAAAAGATGGCATGATAAAAGGATACAAAAGCGTGAGTTTAATGTAGGTGATTATGTATTGCTATACAACTCTCGTTTAAGATTTTTTGCAGGAAAACTTCTCTCTAAATAGGAGGCCCTTACGTTATTGAGGAGGTCTATCATTCTGGTGCCATAAAAATCAACAACTTCGAAGGCACAAATCTGAAGGTGGTGAACGGTCAAAGAATCAAACACTATATCTCAGGTAATCCCATAAATGTTGAAACCAATGTTATTGAAACCGTAACCCCGGAGGAATACATAAAGGACACTTTCCGGAATGTTTCAGACTCCGAAAAGGAATAGGTATGTGGTACGGTAAGTAAACCGACTCCAAAACAGTTTTTAAGGCAATATTTCTCTGTTTTGGAATATTTAGAAAAATAGAAAAATAAGCAGCAGCCCGGAAAGGACACGAGGGCCCCATGAGGGTGGAGGGCGCGCCCTACCCCCTTGGGCGCGCCCCCCTACCTCGTGGGCACCTCGTGTGCTCTCCGGACTCTGTTTTCTTACAGGACACGTATTTTGGTCGGTAAAAGTTCATTATATAACCTCCCGGGGGTTTTGACTCCCGTATCACGCAAAAATCTCCTGTCTTTGTTTCGAGCTGTTTTCTGTCAGGGTTCTCAAGGCCAGGCACTATGTCGTCTCCCTCCTCCTCTAACCATGAGGGCAATGATGCTTGGCTAATGAAGATAGAGCTGAAGAGAGAAGAACCTATGGAGATCAACAAGGATGAAGGGATCAAGAAGGCCCTGGAGGACCAAGTTCCACCAATAGAGGACACCCTTCAACTGGATCACAATCTTCTTACCCCAACAGAAATCAAAGCTTTCAAGATGATTGAGTTGGCTCGTATACAAAATAAGTATTCACACGTGAAAATATTTTGTTGAAGGAGCATACCATCGCACTCAAGGGCATTATTCGCAAGCTGGAAGACCTCCTACGCTTGATGTGCGACTATCCATCATCAACAACTCCACCTTCTTCACCAACAAAGAAGAATTGAGTATCTGGTATGGGCACTCCACTTGGCAACTGCCAAGCTTGGGGGAGTGCCTCGGTATCGTATCACCATCACTTTTATCTTTACCGTTTTTCTTAGTTCGATCCTTTTGGTAATATCTTGATCTAGTAGAATAAAAGTTCTTAGTATGATCTAGTTGTGAGCTTTGCTTTATTATCCTTCTATGTAATCGAGTCCGTGAGCTATATAATAAAGATTAGTGTTGAGTCAAGGGCTTGATTATTTTTGCCATGATCCCAAGTGAATAAAAGAAAAGAGAAAGAAATAAAAAGAAACAAAGAGATCATGTGACTCTTATGGAGAGTAATGAGCTCACATAGAAAGAGTATGATGAACAAAAGTTATTGAGAGTTGACAAACATAGTTTTGGTCATCGTTGCAATTAATAGGAAGTAATAAATAAAGAGAGGTCTTCACATATAAATATGCTATCTTGGATATCTTTTATGATTGTGAGCACTCATTAAAATATCACATGCTAAAGAGTTGACATTGGACAAGGAAGACAACGTAATGGGTTATGTTTTCTTACATCTGAGATAAATTATATTGTCTTGGATCCTCCAACATGTTGAGCTTGCCTTTCCCCCTCATGCTAGCCAAATTCATTGCACCAAGTAGAGATACTACTTGTGCTTCCAAATACCCTTAAACCAGTTTTGCCATGAGAGTCCACCATACCTACCTACGGGTTGAGTAAGATCCATCAAGTAAGTTGTCATTGGTGCAAGCAATAAAAATTGCTCTCTAAATATGTATGATTGATTGGTGTGGTAGAAATAAGCTTTATACAATCGTGTGATATGGAAGTAATAAAAGCGACAGACTGCATAATAAAGGTCCATATCACAAGTGGCAATATAAAGTGACATTCTTTCGCATTAGGATTTTGTGCATCCAACCATAAAAGCGCTCGGCAACCTCTGCTTCCCTCTGCGAAGGGCCTATCTTTTACTTTTATCTCCTATACTGCAAAAGAGTCAAGGTGATCTTCACCCTTCCTTTTTACATTTTATCCTTTGGCAAGCACAATATGTTGGAAAGATCCTGGTATATATGGCTAATTGGATGTGGGTTTTCATGAACTATTACTGTTGGCATTACCCTTGAGGTAAAACGTTGGGAGGCAAAACTATAAGCCCCTATCTTTCTCTGTGTCCGATTAAAACTCCATACCCATAAGTATTGCGTGAGTGTCAGCAATTGTGAAAGACTATATGATAGTTGAGTATGTGGACTTGCTGAAAAGCTCTTATACATTGACTCTTTCCTATGTTATGATAAATTGCAATTGCTTCAATGACTGAGATTATAGTTTGTTAGTTTTCAATGAAGTTTACGATTCATACTTGATATTGTGATTGAATTATTACTCTAGCATAAGATATCATATGACAAGAATTATATAAGTTGCTGCTCTAAGAATGATCATGATGTCCTCATGTCCGTATTTTATTTTTATTGACACCTTCATCTCTAAACATGTGGACATATTTTTCGATTTCGGCTTTTCGCTTGAGGACAAGCGAGGTCTAAGCTTGGGGGAGTTGATACGTCCATTTTGCATCATGCTTTTATATCGATATTTATTGCATTATACGCTATTATTACACATTATGTCACAATACTTATGCCTATTCTCTCTTATTTTACAAGGTTTACATAAAGAGGGAGAATGCCGGCAGCTGGGATTCTGGCTGGAAAAGGAGCAAATATTAGAGACCTATTCTGCAGAGCTCCAAAAGTCCTGAAACTTCATGGCTGATGTTTTCCAAATATATAAAAAAACATTGAGCACAAGAACTTCACCAGGGGGGCCACACCCTGCCCACGAGGGTGGCGGCGTGCCCTACCCCCTAGGCGCACCCCCCCTACCTCGTGGGCCCCCAGGTGGTCCTCCGGTGACCATCTTCTGCTATATGGACTCTTTCGATGGGAAAAAAATCATAAGCCATCTTCTCGGACGAAACTCCGCCGCCACGAGGCGGAACCTTGGCGGAGCCAATCTAGGGTTCTAGCGGGGCTGTTCTGCCGGGGAAACTTCCCTCCCGGAGGGGGAAATCATCGACATCGTCATCACCAACGCTCCTCTCATTGGGAGAGGGCAATCTCCATCAACATCTTCATCAGCACCATCTCATCTCAAAACCCTAGTTCATCTCTTGTATCCAATTCTTGTCTCCAAGTCCGGGATTGGTGCTAGTAGGTTGCTAGTAGCGTTAATTACTCCTTGTAGTTGATGCTAGTTGATTTAATTGGTGGAATATCATATGTTCAGATCCTATATGCACATTAATACCCCTCTGATTATGAACATGTTTATGCTTTGTGAGTAGTTACTTTTGTTCCTGAGGACATGGGAGAAGTCTTGCTATTAGTAGTCATGTGAATTTGGTATTCGTTCGATATTTTGATGAGATGTATGTTGTCTCTCCTCTAGTAGTGTTATGTGAACGTTGACTACATGACACTTCACCATTATTTGGGCCTAGAGGAAGGCATTGGGAAGTAATAAGTAGATGATGGGTTGCTAGAGTGAGAGAAGCTTAAACCCTAGTTTATGCGTTTCTTCGTAAGGGGCTTTGGATCCATATGTTTCATGCTATGGTTAGGTTTACCTTAATACTTTTGTTGTATTTGTGGATGCTTGCAATAGAGGTTAATCATAAGTGGGATGCTTGTCCAAGTAAGGGCAGCACCCAAGCACCGGTCCACCCACATACCAAATTATCAAAGTACCGAACGTGAATCATATGAACGTGATGAAAACTAGCTTGACGATATTCCCATGTGTCCTCGGTAGCGCTTTACATCATATAAGAGTTTGTCCAGGCTTGTCCTTTGCTACAAAAGGATTGGGCCACCTTGCTGCACTTTATTTTACTTTTGTTACTTGTTGCTCATTACAAATTATCCTATCACAAAACTATCTGTTACCACTTATTTCAGTACTTTTAGAGAATACCTTGTTGGGAACCGCTTATCATTTCCTTCTGCTCCTCGTTGGGTTTGACACTCTTACTTATCGAAAGGACTATGATAGATCCGCTATACTTGTGGGTCATTAACTCCCACTCAGATAGACATCCCTCTAGTCATCTAAGCGATACATGATCCGAGTCAACTAGGCCGTGTCCGATCATCACGTGAGACGGACTAGTCATCATCGGTGAACATCTTCATGTTGATCGTATCTTCTATACGACTCATGTTCGACCTTTCGGTCTTCCGTGTTCCGAGGCCATGTATGTACATGCTAGGATCATCAAGTCAACCTAACTGTATTGTGTGTGTAAATCTGGTTTACACCCATTGTATGCGAACGTTAGAACCTATCACACCCGATCATCACGTGGTGCTTCGGAACAACGAATCTTAGCAATGGTGCACAGTTAGGGGGAAAACTTTCTTGAAATTATCGCCAGGGATCATCTTATTTAAGCTACCGTTGTTCTAAGCAAATAAGATGTAAAAACATGATAAACATCACATGCAATCAAATAGTGACATGATATGGCCAATATCATTTTGCTCCTTTTGATCTCCATCTTAGGGGCGCCATGATCATCATTGTCACCGGCATGACACCATGATCTCCATTATCATGATCTCCATCATCGTGTCTTCATGAAGTTGTCTCGCCAACTGTTACTTCTACTACTATGGCTAACGGTTAGCAATAAAGTAAAGTAATTACATGGCGTTTTCAGTGACACGCAGGTCACACAATAAATTAAGACAACTCCTATGGCTCCTGCCGGTTGTCATACTCATCGACATGCAAGTAGTGATTCCTATTACAATAACATGATCAATCTCATACATCACATATATCATTCATCACATCCTTTTGGCCATATCACATCACACGGCATATGCTGCAAGAACAAGTTAGACGTCCTCTAATTGTTGTTGCAAGTTTTTTACGTGGCTGCTATAGGTTTCTAGCAAGAACGTTTCTTACCTACGCCAAAACCACAACGTGATGTTCCAATTTCTATTTACCCTTCATAAGGACCCTTTTCATAAAATCTGATCCGACTAAAGTGGGAGAGACAGACACCCGCTAGCCACCTTATGCAACCAGTGCATGTCAGTCGGTGGAACCTGTCTCACGTAAGCGTACGTGTAAGGTCGGTCCAGGCTGCTTCATCCCACGATGCCGCCGAATCAAGATAAGACTAGTAACGACAAGTAAATTGACAAAATCGACGCCCACAACAACTTGTGTTCTACTCATGCATAGAAACTGCGCATAGACCTAGCTCATGATGCCACCGCTGGGGATCGTTGCAGAAATTAAAATTTTCTACGCATCACCAAGATCAATCTATGGAGAGACTAGCAACAAGAGAGAGGGGAGTGCATCTTCATACCCTTGAAGATCGTGATGCGGAAGCGTTACAAGAACGCGGATGAAGGAGTCGTACTCGCAGCGATTCAGATCGCGGTTGATTCCGTTCTAAGCACCGAACAACGGAGCCTCCGCGTTCAACACACGTACAGCTCGGGGACGTCTCCTCCTTCTTGATCCAGCAAGGGGAAAGGAGAAGTTGGGGAAGAGCTCCGGCAGCACGACGGCGTGGTGGTGGAGCTTGCAGTTCTCCGGCAGGGCTTCGCCAAGCTCAACGGAGGAGGAGGGGTGTTGGAGAGGGGGAGGGCTGCGCCTTGGATGTGGTCCTTCTGCCCTCCCTCCACCCCTCTATTTATAGGGCGAAGGGGGAAGGGGGCCGGCCCCTCTAGATGAGTTCTAGAGAGGGGGCAGCGGCCAAGGGGAGGGGGCTTCCCCCCCAAGCCAAGGGGGGCGCCCCCTTTAGGCCCCCCCCCAACCCTAGGCGCATGGGCCCTAGGGGGATGGTGCCCAGCCCACTTAGGGGCTGGTTCCCTTCCACATACAGCCCATAGGGCCCTCCGGGGCAGGTGGACCCTCCCGGTGGACCCCCGGAACCCCTTCGGTGGTCCCGGTACAATACCGATAAACCCCCGAACACTTCCGGTGACAGTATGATGACTTCCCATATATAAATCTTCACCTCCAGACCATTCCGGAACTCCTCGTGACATACGGGATCTCATCGGGGACTCCAAACAACATTCGGTAACTACATACTATTTCCCATAACAACTCTAGCGTCAACGAACCTTAAGTGTGTAGACCCTACGGGTTCGGGAATCATGCAGACATGACTGAGACATCTCTCTGGATAATAACCAACAGCAGGATCTGGATACCCATGTTGGTTCCCACATGTTCCACGATGATCTCATCGGATGAACCACGATGTTGGGGATTTAATCAATCCCGTATACAATTCCCTTTGTCTACCGGTATGATACTTGCCTGAGATTCGATCGTCGGTATCCCTATACCTTGTTCAATCTCGTTACCGGCAAGTCTCTTTACTCGTTCCATAACACATCATCCCGTGATCCACTCCTTTATCACATTGAGCTCATTATGTTGATGTCTTATCGAGTGGGCCCAGAGATACCTCTCCGTCACAAGGAGTGACAAATCCCAGTCTCAGTTCATGCCAAATCAATAGACACTTTCGGAGATACCCGTAGTGTGCCTTTATAGCCACCCAGTTACGTTGTGACATTTGGCACACCGAAAGTATTCCTACGGCATCCGGGAGTTGCACAATCTCATGGTCTAAGGAATTGATACTTGACATTAGAAAAGCTTTAGCAGACGAACTACACGATCTTGTGCTATGCTTAGGATTGGGTCTTGTCCATCACATCATTCTCCTAATGATGTTATCCCGTTATCAACGACATCCAATGTCCATGGTCAGGAAACTGTAACCATCTATTGATCAACGAGCTAGTCAACTAGAGGCTCACTAGGGACATGTTGTGGTCTATGTATTCACACATGTATTACGATTTCCGGATAACACAATTATAGCATGAACAATAGACAATTATCATGAACAAGGAAGTATAATAATAACCATTTTATTATTGCCTCTAGGGCATATTTCCAACAATTTTATTGTCAGCGTCAGTCTTCTTCTTGAAGATCCATTTATTCTCTATGGCTTCTCGATCATCAGGCAAGTCAACCAAAGTCCACACTTTGTTCTCATACATGGATCCCATCTCAGATTTCATGGCCTCAAACCATTTTGCGGAATCTGGGCTCATCGTCGCTTCCTCATAGTTTGTAGGTTCATCATGGTCAAGTAACATGACTTCTAGAACAGGATTACCATACCACTCTGGTGCGGATCTTACTCTGGTTGACCTACAAGGTTCGTTAGTAACTTGATCAGAAGTTTCATGATCATCATCATTAGCTTCCTCACTTACTGGTGTAGAAATCACTGGAACTGATTTCTGTGATGAGCTACTTTCCAATAAGGGAGCGGGTACAGTTACCTCATCAAGTTCTACTTTCCTCCCACTCACTTCTTTCGAGAGAAACTCCTACTCTAGAAAGGATCCATTCTTAGCAACGAATATCTTGCCTTCGGATCTGTGACAGAAGGTGTACCCAACAGTCTCTTTTGGGTATCCTATGAAGACACATTTCTCCGATTTGGGTTCGAGCTTATCAGGTTGAAGCTTTTTCACATACGCATCGCAGCCCCAAACTTTAAGAAACAACAAGTTGGGTTTCTTGCCAAACCACAGTTCATAAGGTATCGTCTCAACGGATTTCGATGGTGCCCTATTTAACGTGAATACAGCCGTGTCTAAAGCATAACCCCAAAATGATAGCGGTAAATCAGTAAGAGACATCATAGATCGCACCATATCTAATAAAGTGCGGTTACAACGTTCAGACACACCATTATGTTGTGGTGTTCCAGGTGGCGTGAGTTGCGAAACTATTCCGCATTGTTTCAAATTAAGATCAAACTCATAACTAAAATATTCTCCTCCGTGATCAGGTCATAGAAACTTTATTTTCTTGTTACGATGATTTTCCACTTCACTCTGAAATTCTTTGAACTTTTCAAATGTTTCAGACTTATGTTTCATCAAGTAGATATACCCATATCTGCTTAAATCATCTGTGAAGGTCAGAAAATAACGATACCCGCCGCGAGCATCAACACTCATTGGACCGCATACATCAGTATGTATTATTTCCAACAAGTCTGTTGCTCGCTCCATTGTTCCGGAGAACGGAGTCTAGTCATCTTGCCCATGAGGCATGGTTCGCAAGCATCAAGTGATTCCAAAAGACCATCAGCATGGAGTTTCTTCATGTGCTTTACACCAATATGACCTAAACGGTAGTGCCACAAATAAGTTGCACTATCATTATTAAACTTATATCTTTTGGCTTCAATACTATGAACATGTGTATCACTACTATCAAGATTTAGTAAAAATAGACCACTCATCAAGGGTGCATGACCATAAAAGATATTATTCATATAAATAGAACAACCATTATTCTTTGATTTAAATGAATAATCTTCTCGCATCAAACAAGATCCAGATATAATGTTCATGCTTAACGCTAGCACCAAATAACAATTATTCATGTCTAAAACTAATCCCGAAGGTAGATGTAGAGGTAGCGTGCCGACGGCGATCACATCGACTTTGGAACCATTTCCCACGCGCATCGTCAACTCGTCCTTAGCCAATGTTCGCTTAATCCGTAGCCCCTGTTTCGAGTTGCAAATATTAGCAACGGAACCAGTATCAAATACCCAGGCGCTACTGCGAGCATTAGTAAGGTACACATCAATAACTTGTATATCAAATATACCTTTCACTTTGCCATCCTTCTTCTCCGCCAAATACTTGGGGCAGTTCCGCTTCGAGTGACCAGTCCCTTTGCAGTAGAAGCACTCAGTCTCAGGCTTGGGTCCAGACTTGGGCTTCTTCACTTGAGCAGCAACTTGTTTGCCGTTCTTCTTGAAGTTCCCCTTCTTCCCTTCACCCTTTTTCTTGAAACTGGTGGTCTTGTTAACCATCAATACTTAATGCTCCTTCTTGATTTCTACCTCTGCAGCCTTTAGCATTGCGAAGAGCTCGGGAATTGTCTTATCCATCCCTTGCATATTATAGTTCATCACAAATCTCTTGTAGCTTGGTGGCAGTGATTGAAGTACTCTGTTAATGACACTATCAACTAGAAGATTAACTCCTAGCTGAGTCAATGAACAGGGTTCTTTCTGAGTATATGCTCACTGACAGAACTATTCTCCTCCATTTTGCAGCTATAGAACTTATTGGAGACTTCATGTCTCTCAATCCGGTTCTAAGCCATAAAGCATGGCACACTGAACTATCGAGTAGTCATCAACTTTGCTCTACCAAGTGTTCATAACATCTAGTGTTGCTCCTGTAGCGGGTTTGGCACCCAGTGGTGCTTCCTGGATGTAATTCTTTTGCGCAGTAATGAGGATAATCCTCAAGTTATGGACCCAATCCGTGTAATTTCTACCATCATCTTTCAACTTAGCTTTCTCTAGTAACGCAATTAAAGTCAACGGAACAACATGGGCCATTTATCTACAACAACATAGACATGCAAAATACTATCAGGTACTAAGTTCATGATAAATTAAAGTTCAATTAATCATATTACTTAAGAACTCCCACTTACATAGACATCCCTCTAATCATCTAAGTGATCACGTGATCCATATCAACTAAACCATGTCCGATCATCACGTGAGATGGAGTAGTTTTCAATGTGGAACATCACTATGTTAATCATATCTACTATATGATTAATGCTCGACCTTTCGGTCTCAGTGTTCCGAGGACATATATGCATATGCTAGGCTCATCCCGATCATCACGTGGTGTCTCAGCACAATGAGCTGTAGCAACAGTGCATACTCAGGGAGAACACTTATACATTGAAATTTAGTGAGAGATCATCTTATAATGCTACCGCCGTACTAAGCAAAATAAGATGCATAAAGGATAAACATGAGATGCAATCAATATAATTGATATGATATGGCCATCATCATCTTGTGCCTTTGATCTCCATCTTCAAAGCACCGTCATGATCACCACCGTCACCGGCTTGACACCTTGATCTCCATCGCAGCATCATTGTCGTCTCGCCAACTATTGCTTCTACGACTATCGTTGCCGCTTAGTGATAAAGTAAAGCAATTACATGGTGATTGCATTTCATACAATAAAGCGATAACCATATGTCTCCTGCCAGTTGTCGATAACCGTGTTACAAAACATGATCATCTCATACAATAATTTATATAATCACGTCTTGACCATATCACATCACAATATGCCCTGCAAAAAGAAGTTAGACGTCCTCTACTTTGTTGTTGCAAATTTTACATGGCTGCTATGGGCTTAGCAAGAACCGTTCTTACCTATGCATCAAAAACCACAACACGGTATAGTGATTGCTTTTTGATCTTCAGAAAGAACCCTGTTCATTGAATCTGATTCAACTAAGGTTGGAGAAACAGACACCCACTAGCCACCTGTGTGCGAAGCACCTCGGTAGAACTAGTCTCGCGTAAGCGTACGCGTAATGTCGGTCTGAGCCATTTCATCCAACGATACCACCGAATCAAGAATCAACTAGTGACGGCAAGCAATATGTATATACCCGCGCCCACAACTCCTTTGTGTTCTACTCGTGCATATAAAATCTACGCATAGACCTGGCTCGGATGCCACTGTTGGGGAACGCAGTATTTCAAAAAAATTCCTACGATCACGCAAGATCTATCTAGGAGATGCATAGCAACGAGAGGGGACAGTGTGTCTACGCCTCGTAGACCGAAAGCGGAAGCGTTAAGAAACACGGTTGATGTAGTCAAACGTCTTTGCGATCCAACCGATCAAGTACCGAACGCACGGCACCTCCGCGATCTGCACATGTTCAGCTCAGTGACGTCCCTCGTACTCTTGATCCAGCTGAGGCCGAGGGAGTGTTCCATCAGCACGACGGCGTGATGACGATGATGATGAAGTTACTAATGCAGGGCTTCGCCTAAGCACTACAACGATATGACCGAGGTGGAAATCTGTGGAGGAGGGCACCGCACACGGCTAAGACAACTGTCAACTTGTGTGTCTATGGGGTTCCCCCCTCCCCCGTATGTAAAGGAGGGGAGGAGGGGAGGGCCGGCCCTCTCTATGGCATGCCCAAGGGGGAGTCCTACTCCCAGTAGGAGTAGGTTCCACCCTTCCCTAGTTGGAGTAGGAGAAGAAGGAAGAGGGAGAGAGAGGGAAGGAAAGGGGGGCCGGCCCCCCACCCAATTCGGATTGGGCTTGGGGGCGCACCCTCCACCTGGCCGCCTCCTCCTCTCTCTCACTAAGGCCTAATAAGGCCCATTGACTCCCCGGGGGGTTCCGGTAACCCCCCGGTACTCCGGTAAATGCCTGAACTCATCCGGAACCATTCTGATGTCCAAACATAGCCTTTCAATATGTCGATATTTATGTCTCGACCATTTTGAGACTCCTCATCATGCCCGTGATCACATCCGGGACTCCGAACTAACTTTGGTACATCAAAACAAATAAACTCATAATACTGATCGTCATCGAACGTTAAGCGTGTGGACCCTACAGGTTCGAGAATTATGTAGACATGACCGAGACTCACTTCCGATCAATAACCAATAGCGGAACCTAGATGCTCATATTGGTTCCTACATATTCTACAAAGATCTTTATCGGTCAAACCGCATAACAACAGACGTTGTTCCATTTGTCATCGGTATGTTACTTGCCCGAGATTCAATCGTCGGTATGTCAATACCTAGTTCAATCTCGTTACCGGCAAGTCTCTTTACTCGTTTCGTAATGCATCATCCCGCAACTAACTCATTAGTCACATTGCTTGCAAGGCTTATAGTGATGTGCATTACCTAGAGGGCCCAGAGATACCTCTCCGACAATGGGAGTGACAGATCCTAATCTTGATCTATGCCAACTCAATAAACAACATCAGAGACACCTGTAGAGCATCTTTATAATCACCCAGTTATGTTGTGAAGTTTGATAGCACACTAAGTGTTCCTTCGGTATTCGGGAGTTGCATAATCTCATAGTCATAGGAACATGTATAAGTTATGGAGAAAGCAATAGCAATAAATTAAAGGATCAAAGTGCTAAGCTAACGGATGGGTCAAGTAAATCACATCATTCTCTAATTATGTGATCCCGTTCATCAAATGACAACTCATGTCTATGGCTAGGAAATTTAACCATCTTTGATTAACGAGCTAGTCAAGTAGAGGCATACTAGTGACAGTTTGTTTGTCTATGTATTCACACATGTACTAAGTTTCCGGTTAATGCAATTCTAGCATGAATAATAAACATTTATCATGATATAGGGAAATATAAATAACAACTTTATCATTCCTCTAGGGCATATTTCTTTCATGTTGAACCTCTGAGAGCTTGTTCATTAACCCAAGACTGGGTTGTGAACCCCTTTGCGCTAACCCGTAGCGATGGCTCCACGACTAAGTCCTTTCACGAGGACATCTGTCGTGACAAACCCACGACAATAGGGGATCGCAACAGTTTTCGAGGGTAGAGTATTCAATCCAAATTTATTGATTCGACACAAGGGGAGCCAAAGAATGTCCTCAAGTATTAGCAGCTGAGTTGTCAATTCAAGCACACCTGGAAACTTAATATCTACAAAAAAAGTTTAGTAGCAAAGTAATATGATAGTAGTGGTAACGGTAGCAAAAGTAATATTTTTGGTTTTATAGTGATTGTAACAATAGCAATGGAAAAGTAAATAAGCGAAGAACAATATATGAAAAGCTCGTAGGCATTGGATCGGCCATGGAGAATTATGTCGGATGCGATCGATCATGCAACAATTATAACATAGGTGCTTATGGAAAAGAACTTGCATGACATCTTTTGTCCTACCCTCCCATGGCAGCGGGGTCCTATTGGAAACTAAGGGATATTGAGGCCTCCTTTTAATAGAGTACCAGACCAAAGCATTAACACATTGTGAATACATGAACTCCTCAAACTACGACCATCACCGGTAATGGTCCCGATTATTGTCACTTCGGGGTTAACGGATCATAACACATAATAGGTGACTATAGACTTGCAAGATAGGATCAAGAACTCACATATATTCATGAAAACATAATAGGTTCAGATCTGAAATCATGGCACTCGGGCCCTAGTGACAAGCATTAAGCATAGAAAAGTCATAGCAACATCAATCTCAGAACATAGTGGATACTAGGGATCAAACCCTAACAAAACTAACTCGGTTACATGATAAATCTCATCCAACCCATCACCGTATGGCAAGCCTACGATGGAATTACTCACACACGGCGGTGAGCATCATGAAATTGGTGATGGAGGAAGGTTGATGATGACGATGGCGATGGATTCCCCTCTCCCTGTGACGCCCCCGATTTGACTGTACACTAATCATACACACAAACGTCTACGATCAAGATTACGGACTCACGGGAAGATATCACAACACAACTCTACAAATAAAATAAGTCATACAAGCATCATATTACAAGCCAGGGGCCTTGAGGGCTCGAATACAAGAGCTCGATCATAGACGAGTCAGTGGAAGCAACAATATCTGAGTACAGACATAAGTAAACAAGTTTGCCTTAAGAAGGCTAGCACAAACTGGGATACAGATCGAAAGAGGCGCAGGCCCCCTGCCTGGGATCCTCCTAAACTACTCCTGTCCGTCATCAGCGGCCTACACGTAGTAGTAGGCACCTCCCGAGTAGTAGCAGTCGTCATCGATAGTGGCGTCTGGCTCCTGGATTCCAACGTCTGGTCGCAACAATCGGATATAGAAAGGGGGAAAAGGGGGTGCAAAGCAAGCGTGAGTATTCATCCAAAGTACTCGCAAGCAAGGAGCTACACTACATATGCATTGGTATCAATGAAAGGGGGTAGTATATGTGGACTGAACTGCAGAATGACGGAATAGGAGGGGGATAGCTAGTCCTGTCGAAGACTACGCTTCTGGCCGCCTCCATCTTGCAGCATGTAGAAGAGAGTAGATAGTAAGTTCGCCAAGTAACATCGCATAGCATAACCCTACCCGGTGATCCTCTCCTCGTCGCCCTGTTATAGAACGATCACCGGGTTGTATCTTGCACCCGGTGATCCTCTCCTCGTCGCCCTGTTATAGAACGATCAAGGTACAACTCCGGGTCGTCCTTTTATCGAGGGACACGACTATTTGAATAGATCAACTTCCCTGTAGGGGTGCACCACATTTCCCAACACACTCGATCCCCTTTGTCCGGACACACTTTCCTGGGTCATGCCCGGCCTCGGAAGATCAACACGTCGCAGCCCCACCTAGGCACAACAGAGAGGTCAGCACGCCGGTCTAAATCCTATGGCGCAGGGGTCCAGGCCCATCGCTCATTGCACACCTGCACGTTGCGTGGGCGGCCGGAAGCAGACCTAGCCTCCCTAATACAAGAGCAGGCATTCCAGTCCAATCCGGCACGCGCCGCTCAGTCGCTGACGTCATGAAGGCTTCGGCTGATACCACAACGTGGTGCCCATAACTGTTCCCGCGTAGTTGGTTAGTGCGTATAGGCCAGTGGCTAGACTCAGATCAAATACCAAGATCTTGTTAAGCATGTTATTTTAAAGTAACCGCGAACGCCAACCAGGGCCAGGCCCACCTCTCTCCTAGGTGGTCTCAACCTTCCCTGTCGCTCCGCATAAAGTAACAGTCGGGGGACATCGGGAACCCAGGCCCACCTCTACCGGGATGGAACCACCTGCCCCTTCAGCCCCCACATCGGAATCACATGCGGGTACTCTACGAGCCGACCCGAGTTTAGTCACCACCTGTATAGTATGTAAGTATGTATGTATATACCCGTGATAACCTCCCGAGTGATCACGGTTAGGGAGTCCTGGATTAGGGGGTCCTGGGACAGCGGGACTATATACTTTGGTCGGACTGTTGGACTATGAAGATACAAGATTGAAGGCTTCGTCCCGTGTCCGGGTGGGACTCTCCTTTGCGTGGAAGGCAAGCTTGGCGATTCGGATATGTAGATCTCCTTCTCTGTAACTGACTCTCTGTAACCCTAGCCCCCTCCGTTGTCTACATAAACCGGAGGGTTTAGTCCGTAGGACAACAACAATCATAATCATAGGCTACATTCTAGGGTTTAGCCTCTACGATCTCGTGGTAGATCAACTCTTGTAATACTCATATCATCAAGATCAATCAAGCAGGAAGTAGGGCATTACCTCCATCGAGAGGGCCCGAACCTGGGTAAACATTGTGTCCCCCGCCTCCTGTTACCATCAGCCCTGGACGCACAGTTCGGGACCCCCTACCCGAGATCCACCGGTTTTGACACTGACATTGGTGCTTTCATTGAGAGTTCCACTGTGCCGTCATGATAAAGGCTTGATGGCTCCTTCGATCATCGGCAACGATGCGATCCAGTGTGAGGTTTTTCTCCCTGGACAGATCTTCGTATTCGGCGGCTTCGTACTATGGGCCAACTCTCTTGGCCATCAAGAGCAGATCGATAGCTACGCCCCTGGCCATTAGGTCAGATTTGGAAGCTTGAACTACACTACCGATATCCGCGGAGACTTGATCTTCGATGGATTCGAGCTCATGTTAGGCGCGCCAAACAGTCACGACAAGCATGACTTAGCTCTGCCATCGGACGGTGTTCGGGAGATCGCACCTGCAGTTACTCCGGCCCTCAATCCGGAGCAGATCGTGCCATCCGAGGACTGGTGGATGGACCCCGCCACGGAGGCCGCACACTCAGCGGCGATAGAGCTGAATACTGACTTCACTTCCTATGAGACCTGTGTTACCAGACCCTTGGATTCGTCCCCGGCCATAGGCTCTGAACCACCTGCGTCCGTGCCTATCCAATCTAATTGGGCACCGATCATGGAGTTTACCTCCGCGGATATTTTTCAGCACTCGCCCTTGGGCGATGTGCTAGATTCATTGAGGTCTCTCTCCTTGTCAGGAGACCCTGGGCCGAACTATGTCCGGCTCAAGTGGGAAGCGGACGACGAAGGAATTCATTCCCCACCCACCACCCACTTAATAGCCACTGTCGATGACTTAACCGACATGCTTGATTTCGACTCCGAAGACATCGACGGTATGGACGATGATGCAGGAGAGGAACAGGAACCACCGCCCACAGGGTGCTGGATAGCCACTTCATCACACAATATAAACATGGTGGATACACCCAAAGAAAACAACGACGAGGAACGGGAGGATGCAGCGAAGGATAGTCCCCTCGAGAAGCAACCAAAGCGACGACGTAGGCGCCGTTCCAAATCCCGCCTCAGCAAAAACAGCGATAACAGTGCAAGAAAGAATAATACCCCGGTCGACTCCAAAGGAAATGACGACCATATGGACCCAGCGATGGAGCAGGATGAGCCAGTGGACGGCGAACATAGTACGGAGCCGTTGTCTGATCATGGCGACGCCGAGGGTAAAACTCATCAACCTGTCTCCAGAGAGGAGAATAGTCCGGACGACGATGCACACATCATCCCGGAAAGGCACTTGGAAGAGGAGAACCTCCATAGAAGGCTTATTGCCACCGCGAGGAGCCTGAAGAAGCAGAAGCAAAGGATTAAGGCCGCGCAGAATATGCTCAACAGCAGATGGAATAAAGTGCTTGACACTAAAGAAAAGTACGGCGATAGTCGCCACACAAAGAGCTATCCAAGGTGCAAGCTGCTGCCTGAATTCGACGATGAGGCTTTAGATCCCATTCAGCCGAAAAATAAAATGGCCGATCAGCCGGATCGACCACCCCGTGGCTGCAACAGGGCGGCTAATGACGTCGCACACAAGTCAGCGCACGATTTACGTGAAGACCTGCACACAAAGCCGGTATGGCCAGGTCCATCTACGGATCTAGGAAGCGCGCTCCGGCACAGAATCATGGCTGCCCAAACGATTATACTGACCGAATAACAGCTCGGTATCAAAACCAAATGCTACAACCGTCCGAAGAATGCCATGACACATCCAAATACAAGGGTGTCGCGCACCCCCTATGCTTCACCGATGAGGTGCTGGACCATGAATTTCCCGAGGGATTCAAACCCGTGAACATATAGGCATACGATGAAACGACAGACCCTGGGGTCTGGATTGAGGACTTTATCCTTCACATCCACATGGCTCGCGGAGATGATCTCCACGCCATCAAATACCTGCCCCTCAAGTTGAAAGGACCAGCTCGGCACTGGCTGAGAAGCCTCCCCGAAAACTCAATTGGAAGCTGGGAAGAGCTTGAGGATGCTTTTAGGGCCAATTTTCAAGGGACCTATGTCCGACCTCCGGACGTAGACGATTTAAGTCACATCATTCAACAGCCCGGAGAGTCAGCCCGAAAGCTTTGGAATAGATTTCTCATGAAGAAGAATCAAATCGTCGACTGTCCGGATGCTGAAGCCTTAGCGGCTTTCAAGCACAATGTCCGGGACGAATGGCTCTCCAGACACCTCGGCCAGGAAAAACCGAGGACAATGACAGCCCTAACAAGCCATATGACCCCCTTTTGCGCGGGCGAAGACAGTTGGCTGGCCCGTAGCGGCACCAGCAACCCAAGCACATCCGAAGTCAGGGATGGCTATGGGAAACCGCGACACAATAAAAGCAAGCATCGAAACAACGAAGACAGCCCAGACAACATGGCGGTAAACGCCGGATTTAGGGGCTCTCGACCCGGTCAACGGAAAAAGCCATTTAAAGGCAGCAGAGATGGACCGTCCAGCCTAAACAAGATTCTAGACAGATTATGTCAGATTCATCGCACCTCCGACAAACCTGCAAATCACACCAACAGAGAATGCTGGGTCTTCAAGCAGGCCGGCAAGCTAAACGCCGAACACAAGGGGAGGGAGACACCAAGCGAAGGTGAGGATGAGCCTCGCCAGCCGAACATTGAGGGACAGAAAAAATTCCCACCAAAGGTCAAAACAGTGAACATGATTTACGCAACTCACATACCGAAGAGGAGGCGCCAACGCGCACCCCGAGACGTATACGCCATAGAGCCCGTCACCCCTAAGTTCAACCCTTGGTCGGCCTGCCTGATCACTTTTGATCACAGGGATCACCCGACTAGTATCCGGCATGGAGGATCTGCTGCCTTGGTGCTAGACCCAATAATTGACGGATACCATCTCACCCGAGTCCTTATGGACGGCGGCAGTAGTCTTAATCTGATATATCAGTACACCGTCCGCAAAATGGGGATAGACCCGACAAGAATCAGCCAAAGCAATACTACCTTTAAAGGAGTAATACCAAGGCCAGAGGCCCGCTGCACGGGCTCTCTAGTACTAGAGGTTGTATTCGGTTCTCCCGACAACTTCCGAAGCGAAGAATTAACCTTCGACATTGCTCCATTCCGAAGCGGCCATCACGCACTACTCGGAAGAACGGCCTTCGCTCGTTTTAATGCAGTACCACATTACGCTTATCTTAAGCTTAAGATGCCCGGTCCATGTGGCATCATCATAGTTAGCGGAAACACAGAGCGTTCCTCACGTACGGAGGAACACGTGGCGGCTCTAGCAGCCAATCACTGTACGGCCTCTCCAACCAGATGAAATGATCGGTCGTCAAGACCACGGACACGGTTAGACGAGTCCGGCGCACCACTAGCTGTAATAGCTCACATAAACTTGAGATTGGGTCGATGGATATACCCCCATAGGTGGTGCTAGGGGCTTCCCACATGTAAAAAGCGCTACAGTTCAGCTTGACCCTATTTAGATTGCATTTTAATGGTTCATTAAGAATAACCAATTTTTCGCACAAATACTTTCACCTGCGTTTTACTCTTTTACAGATGATCATCGTGCTACACCCTTCCAAAATACGACACAACGGAGACATAGGCGCAGACGTGCAGCAGGGCCCCGCTCAAAGGCTTCTTTTTAGATTAAGACCCTGTGTAAACTTTTTTTACTGTCTCTTGTTGCTTCACTCCCTCCGGATACTCAACACAACCGAAAGGGATGTTGGCGTTATTGGTATTTCGTCACGTCAGACTAATGCAAGTACCTGGAAATCCAGGGCTCATAATCGAGGGCGTTACTCAGCCCAGTATATGTTGTAAAGTCCGAATACCTTAGGGAGTGTTCGGCATCGCGAGTTTGGCCTTATATGCATCAGCTCCGAATCATGTCTTTGGTCAATAGTTGGGTTTGCCCGTCTCTCATTTTTGCTACCTTACGTTCCGCTCTATCGGCTAAGGCGGCACCGGGAGAACTACTGCGATTGTGCCCTGGTTCATCTGGATGAGCACCTCAGTAGAGAAAGCCGAAAACTGACTGTCATGATAAAGCGCGAGACTGGTCAACCACTCGATGACTCAGAGGAATCTTCGCGATCCCTCGGCATTAACAAAGGACCGGTTTCCCGGTCATGTATGTACACGCACCATATTCGGATGAGCGCAGAAGTACCAGGGGCTATATAGTAGCCCCACCGTCAAACTCCTATGGCTAAGTGAAAGTGTTAAAGCTATATAGTCCGATTGCCTTGTTCGCCGCGCTATCACCTCCTTAATGGACCAAGACGTTGGGTCAAGTGTGAATACGCGCTTTTCCAAACACCCCCGCATTATGTGCGTGGGGGCTGAAGCCGACGACTGCAAACTTTCAGGTTATATACATACATAAACGACCACACAGGAGGCATCATAATACTTTCAGGCAAAAGTATAAACACAACCTTTATAATCCAAATAGCATTTTTTTTACAATTGGGATACATGTCACTCGAACATGATACTCTTCGAGCACTGAGCCTCTATTAAACGAGCGCCTTCTAGGACTTCTTCAAAATAGTGCTCAGCCGAGACCTGGCCTGCGGCAGGATCCCGGGTTGCAACAGCGGTGGCCTCCATCTCTTCCCAGTATGTCTTAACATGGGCAAGAGCCATCCGTGCACCCTCTATGCATGTCGACCTCTTTACAGCATCGATATGCGGCACAGCACCAAGGAATCATTGCACTAAACCAAAATAACTATTCGGCATTGGTCCCTTCGGCCAAAGATGATCCACGACATACCTCATGGCAAGTCCGGACAGCCTATGGAGCTCGGCCCACTCGGCCATTTGTTCATTTAACAGCAGCGGACGCATTGGAGCACTGAACTGCGACCAGAACAATCTTTCCACTTCATGATCTTTCCGATCTTTGAAAAAATTAGTCGCATCAGCAGCACTCATTGCCAAGTCCAAGTACGCGTCTGCAGCACTCCATAATTGATCCAGAGGGGCATACTTCGGATCTCCGAACTTCGTCCGCAACAAAAAGGGCTTCCCAGCCGTGATATCTCCGGCTTGACGGAGCTCCTCCTTCGCCGCTCTGATTTGAGAGCGGGTTTCCTTGGCTGCTTCCACGGCTTTCTTCAGGTCAGCCGCTTTCGCTTGGCTTTCCTTTTCAAGAAGCTCATATCGTTCGGCGGCATCTTTCAGCTCAACAGCCATCTTGGCTATTTTATCTTTTCTCTGGCGATGAGCAGCATGTTCGGCTCTTAAGTCTTCGGCCGCCTTTAGGGAGGCCGCATCACTTCTCCCGGCTTGTTCCTTGGCTCGGGCAAGTTCCACCCGAAGGGTCTCCACGGCGGCAGCTCCATCTGCAGTCACGACATATTATAGATACTAGCAATCATGCTCATCTTAATATTTGTTGACCACCCGAAAATACATACCCTGTGCCTCGTCAAGCCGCTTGTTCACAAGCGCAATGTCGGCATCTACCGCGTCAAGTTGCTGCCTCAGTCCGGCAAACTCAGCAGTCCGGCCAGCCACCGGACCCTCAGCCACCCGCACATGAAAGCAAAGCGATCATTACCTGGGACTATGATCCTCTGTTTGCCGCCTCTGGACAGCAACCAGAGTCTCAGGGGCTACTATCTGTATAGAGCACACCTAGCATGTGTGGTACTGTCAAAAAAAATTATATATTACTTTGCGTACCTCAAATCCTCTTAGCAGGCTCGTAAAAGCCTCATGCAACCCACTTTTGGCGGATGAAATCCTCTCAACCACCGTACCCATTAAAGTACGATGCGCCTCTGAGATAGTCGCTTGCTCCAAAAGACCCATCAGTGCGTCCGGTTGTGCACCGGACAATCCCAGGCTCTTTCTGTTGCTCTCCTTAGGAGCCAAATACTCCGGACTTCGGGTGGCCGAAGGGTTACCTTCTGGCCTTGGCGGATCAGGAGAAATCCTCCGTGATGACACCTCTGGGTCGTCCGCCCCAGGAGGCGGGGAGACAGGGGGAGGCGTTTCGCTCTCCTTCATCTCTGAAAGAAGATCCCCCGAAGACGAACTCTGTCAAGAAGGGCTACGAGCCGGACTGCAAGATATATGTCCCGGTTATTGTCCTCGGAGATCAAGCAGGATATATTTACCAAAAGTACTCTTGTTCACTTACAGCTCGGTGGAGGGCTGGCCCCCTGCGGGCACTGTGCAGTAAGGACGCCCTCTGGGGCAGGGCCCCCTGGCGAGGGTTTATTCCCTCGTTTGGAAGCCTTCATTTCCAAGTCTTCAGAGGCGGTTCATTTCCTTCCTTGGGGAGAGGGGATTCTAGATTCTTCTCCCCGATCATCCTCCTTCGCGGAGACACTAATTCCCCCGGTTTGGATGAGTAATGCGTGAAGCCCGCTTTCGGCTTCTTTATTCCTCCCTTTTATCTTCCCCTGATGGCAAGATAAGGTGCGTGCTCAAGCATCCTGGCTAGTACAGGATCTGGTGAGCCTTCGGGATGGGGGGCCGAACACCTGATCATCTCCGCCTTTCTTATCCAGTCCTGGCCGAGAGTGATTTTTTCAGAATGATGTTATGACAAATAAAAAGACAGCATGTTCGGCTGCAGAATTACTTGCGTGGGTATCTAAACGGTTGCAGTTGAGACCCGCATCCTCGATGGTGTCCGGACACTTTATTCGTGATCCGAAGAACAATCCATACATCTCTTCAAACGTCACGCCGAAGAATTTCTGAATAGTTCACGGTCCTTCCGGGTTGAACTCCCACATACGGAGAGATGATGTTGGCATGGCAGGACCCGACGAACTAGCATAACTTGCATTACCTTGACAAGACTGACATCCCTCTTGAGGAGATCTCGGATGCGACTTTGCAATGTCAACACGTCATTAACTGGCCCCCAGTCCAGCCCCTTGTTGACCCATGACGCCAGTTCCGGCGGGGGACCCGAGCGGAAGGCGGGGGCAGCTGCCCACTTTGTACTTCGGGGAGCTGTGATGTAAAACCACTCCCGCTGCCATAAGTTGGACACCTCCGGGAAGGAACCATATGGCCATAGAGCATCGGCGCCTTTTCTTATTATGGCACCTCCGCATTCTGCGTGTCGCCCATCTATCGTCTTCGGCTTCACACTGAAGGTCTTGAGCCATAAGCCGAAGTGTGGGGTGATGTGGAGGAAGGGCTCACACACGACGATAAACGACGAGATGTGAAGGATGGAATCTGGGGCTAGATCGTGGAAATCGAGCCCGTAATAGAACATAATCCCTCTAACAAAGGGATCAAGACTAAAGCCTAGCCCTCGGAGGAAGTGGGAAACAAATACGACACCCTCGTTGGGTTCGGGAGTGGGGATGACCTGCCCTTGAGCAGGCAGCCTGTGCGAGATTTCGGGGGTCAGATACCTGGCTTCCCTTACGCCTGAGCCTTGGGTGTTGTAACTTGAGGTGGGGGAAGGGAAGGATCGAGCGCGAGAAGAAAAGGACAGGCCTTGGCCCCTTTATAAAAAGGGTGAATACCAAGCGTCCTCCACGTGGCCATTTGGAACTTGCCTAAAATCGAGGAGTCATACTAACAAGCACGATTGGGTTACCCACACCCGTGTCGATGAGAATCCCATGATAAGGGGAACACGATCTCTGCTTCGACAAGACATGCCAATAAAACCGCCTCGCAACACGTGCAGTGGCAGGCTGGGAAAAACGGTTCGTAATGGCCGGACCACGGCAGGATGTCACGTTATGAAAAGTTGTCAGCAGACTAGATTTGTGGAATATTATACTCTCTACGGTGGTATGTGGAATTTGTTTTACAAAGCCGGACAAAATCCTTGTGTTCAAAATCTTCTATGGAGTATTCGGAGAAGGAACCCGCCTTGCAATGTCGAAGACAATCTGCGTGCCGGACTCGTCGTCATTGAAGCCTGGTTCGGGGGCTATTGAGGGAGTCCTGGATTAGGGGGTCCTCGGACAGCCGGACTATATACTTTGGTCGGACTGTTGGACTATGAAGATACAAGATTGAAGACTTCATCCCGTATCCGGATGGGACTCTCCTTTGCATGGAAGGCAAGCTTGGCAATTCGGATATGTAGATCTCCTTCTCTGTAACCAACTCTGTGTAACCCTAGCCCCATCTGGTGTCTATATAAACCGGAGGGTTTAGTCCGTAGGACAACAATAATCATAATCATAGGCTAGCTTCTAGGGTTTAGCCTCTACGATCTCGTGGTAGATCAACTCTTGTAATACTCATCATCAAGATCAATCAAGTAGGAAGTAGGGTGTAACCTCCATCGAGAGGGCCCGAACCTAGGTAAACATTGTGTCCCCCGCCTCATATTACCATCAGCCCTAGACGCACAGTTCGGGACCCCCTACCTGAGATCTGCCGGTTTTGACACCGACACACAGCCCGATAGTATAGCATGGCAGACGGACAAGAATGTAGGGCCACTGATGGAATACTAGCATCCTATACTAAGCATTTAGGATTGTAGGTAAAGGTAACAACGGTAGTAGCAAAGACAGGGTATGCATCAGAATAGGTTTAACGGAAAGCAGTAGCATAGTACACTACTCTAATGCAAGCAGTAGAGAGAAGAATAGGCGATATCTGGTGATCAAGAGGGGGGGCTTGCCTGGTTGCTCTGGCAAGAAGGAGGGGTCATCGACACCGTAGTCGAACTGGGGTCGCCGGCAGTCTCGGGGTCTACCGGAAAGAAGTAACGGAGGGGGAATACAATAAATAATAGAGCAATCAAAGTATCACAAAGCATAACAAGATAATACGCGGTGCTAGAGGTGACCTAACGTGGTACTAAGTGATACCGGCAAAGGGGGGAAACATCCGGGAAAGTATCCCCGATGTTTTCGCGTTTTTGGATAGATGAACCGGAGGGGGAAAGTTGTGTGTTCATTATGCTAGGGATGTGTGGCGGACGAACGGGCTACGTATCCGGATTCTTCTCATCGTTTCGAGCAACTTTCATGTACACAGTTTTTTCATCCGAGCTACAGATTATTTTATATTAATTTCTAAAGATTTAAATCATTTTCTAAATTGTTTTAATTCGAAATTAAATGTGAAATGCTAGGTGCACCCAATTCTAGTACACAGAAGTTTACCAGAGGGGCTGACATGTGGGACCAGGGGGGCCCAATTGACCAGTCAAACTTTGACTGGTCAACTGGGGGTAGGGCCCCTGTCATTGTTTGTCTAATTTAACTAACAAATTAATTAGACTAATATAGGTTGAGTTAATTAAATTAATAAATTTTTTATTTATTTATGCTTGAAAATATTTTTTATTATTTATTTAAATAGGGGCAGATTTTTTATTATTTATTTAAATAGGGGCAGGGCCCACTGTTAGTGGCTAACTAGGAGGGGGTTAGTGCTAATCTAACTCCCAATAAGTAGGGGCCTGCCCAATCTGGCAGAGGCGCAGCCGGCAGGGGCTACGCCCGCGCACAGACGGGAGTCGCCGGCGCGGCAGGCCGGCCGGCCGGCCGAAACGGCGGCGAGCGACGCGGCATGGGAGCATGACGGACGGGCGCGGGGCTACGCAATCGGAGGGGCGAGCTCGCGCGGGGCCAATGGCAGAGGCGGGCGCGGCCAACAACGACGGAGCGCGGCGGGCGGCGCCTGGTGCGGTCAGGCGCGGTTGTAGGCAGGCGGCGGGAGGCGCGGCTTGTAGCGGCGAAGCCAAGGGCGACCGAAGGCGGTGGGGGCTAGCAGCGGCAGAAGAAGAATCAGCAGCGGTAGCGTCTAGGAACGGCAGCAGCAACAGGCGGATGCCGCGACAGCAGTGAGGAGCAGGGGCGGCCAGCCGGAGCAGGCCCGGCCTGGCGCGGTTGTCTGCGGCGGCCCTGACGAGCGCGAGGAGTGGCAGGTGGCGGGCATATGCCGGCGACTGGCAGGCAGCAGCGGCTGCGGGACTGCACGGGCGGGCGCCAGAGCATGGGTGAGGGGAGCGACGGACTCGGGCGGGTTGAGCGCGTGTTGCGGAGCAGAAACGGCGCAGTAGATAGGAGCAGGGGAGGAGCGGCCCCAGGCGCGGCCGGAGCAAGACGAAGAGGACGGCGGGACTACGGCTCTACCTAGCTACAACTTGAAACCGAGCTTAATGACAGAGGGAACTGCAGTGGTGCTCACAACGAGGGAGACGACGGCGAGCTCGCATGGACGCGGGGAGGACCGGAGCGAGGCTAATCGCCGGCAAGGGCGGCGATGTATGCGGAGATGACGTTGTCGATGGCGAATGTACAGGACGTCCCGGCTTGATTCGATGCTCGGGGTAGATGCAGCCGAGCACGACGGTTCTCCTGGAGGTCTTCCCAGGTGGTGAGGCGCACGTTGGCCGCGGCAACGATGGCGAGGCGCGCGGTCACCGTGCGAGCTTCCGAGCACAAAATCGATCCAAAGAGGAGGGGGTGAAGGGGGATCGAGGGGGAACTGGACGAGAGGGGTCCAGGGTTTTCGGTGGGCTCCTTTATAGGTAAAGGGGCACGAATGGCCGCACGCACGCCAAGGGCGCAGCCATGGCCGTGGATGGCTGCAACGCCTCTGTTCAGTTGAACAGAGAGGTAGAAGGAGAGGGGGAGTTGGGCTGGCCTAGCTTCCTGTTGCTAAATGGGCCAAAGTTCACAATGCCATATTCAATCATCTTATCTACTACTATTTTGCATTTCTCCTCTGTTTCTATTTTAAGTTCTACCCAAATGAATTTTGTTGTAGTTGAAATTTGTCACATAAATACTAGGCATTATTTTGAGCATACCCACAAAGTTGGGAGGCAACTGGAGTTAAAAAAGTAATTTTTTATTCTGAGAAGGTCATTTTATTTGCTGCTAGACCATTTATTAATTTACTTGAAATTTATTTGTGAGTCAAATGAAGTTAGTTTCAACATGAACTGATCAGAGGGAATTATAAAATAATTTGAACATTTTTGTTTTGTTGTTCGAAATAAATATTATTTTTACTTTATTTTAAAATTTAAATTTGAATCGGTTTTGAACTAACGCGAGATTAACAACAGTAACCGTGGTGACATGGCATCATTGACGTGGGATTACTGTAGCATAATTATCTGGGCATCACACTCCCGAGCCCGAACGGACTCCAGATCATCCCTCCCGAGAGAGTTTAGGGCTTGGCGGCGGCTCCGTATTGTGAAACGCGATGAATCCTTCTCTTTGATTTTTTTTCTCCCCGAAAGTGAATATATGGAGTTGGAGTTGAGGTCGGTGGAGCGTCAGGGGGCCCACGAAGCAGGGGGCACGCCCAGGGGGTGGCGCGCTCCCCACCCTCGTGGACAGGGTGTGGGCCCCCTGACGTGGATTCTTCTTCCAATATTTTTTATATATTCCAAAAATAATCTCCGTTGATTTTCATGTCATTCGAGAACTTCTATTTCTGCACAAAAATAACACCATGGCAATTCTGCTGAAAACAGCTTCAGTCCGGGTTAGTTCCATTCAAATCATGCAAGTTAGAGTCAAAATAAGGGCAAAAGTGTTTGGAAAAGTAGATACGACGGAGACGTATCAATGGGTATATTCTACTTAATGAAACATAAGTTTGAAACATTTAAAAGTTCAAAGAATTTCAGAGTGAAGTGGAAAATCATCGTAACAAGAAAATCAAGTTTCTACGATCTGATCGTGGAGGTGAATATTTGAGTTATGAGTTTGGACTTCATTTGAAACAATGGAATAGTTTCGCAACTCACGCCACCTGGAACACCACAGTGTAATGGTGTGTCCGAACGTCGTAATCGTACTTTACTAGATATGGTGCGATCTATGATGTCTCTCACTGATTTACCGCTATCGTTTTGGGGTTACGCTTTAGAGACAGCTGCATTCACATTAAATAGGGCACCATCTAAATCCGTCGAGACGACACCTTATGAACTATGGTTTGGCAAGAAACCCAAGTTGTCGTTTCTTAAAGTTTGGGGCTGCGATGCTTATGTGAAAAAGCTTCAACCTGATAAGCTCGAACCCAAATCGGAGAAATGTGTCTTCATAGGATACCCAAAGGAGACTGTTGGGTACACCTTCTATCACAGATCCGAAGGCAAGATATTCGTTGCTAAGAATGGATCCTTTCTAGAGAAGGAGTTTCTCTCGAAAGAAGTGAGTGGGAGGAAAGTAGAACTTGACGAGGTAATTGTACCTTCTCCCTTATTGGAAAGTAGTTCATCACTGAAATCAGTTCCAGTGATTCCTACACCAGTAAGTGAGGAAGCTAATGATGATGATCATGAAACTTCTGATCAAGTTACTACCGAACCTCGTAGGTCAACCAGAGTAAGATCCGCACCAGAGTGGTACGGTAATCCTGTTCTGGAAGTCATGTTACTTGACCATGACGAACCTAGAACTGAGGAAGCGATGATGAGCCCAGAAAACCTAAGAACTATGAGGAAGCGATGATGAGCCCAGAGACATCATAGATCGTACCATATCTAATAGAGTGCGATTACGACGTTCGGACACACCATTACGCTGAGGTGTTCCAGGCGGCGTTAGCTGTGAAACTATTCCACATTTTCTTAAGTGTGTGCCAAACTCGTGACTCAAGTATTCTCCTCCACGATTTGATCGCAGGAACTAGATTTTCCTGTCACATTGATTCTCAACCTCACTCTGAAATTCCTTGAACTTTTCAAAGGTCTCAGACTTGTGTTTCATTAAGTAGACATACCCATATCTACTCAAGTCATCAGTGAGGGTGAGAACAAAACGATAGCCACCGCGAGCCTCAACACTCATTGGACCGCACACATCAGTATGTATGATTTCCAATAAGTTGGTTGCTCGCTCCATTGTTCCTGAGAACGGAGTCTTGGTCATTTTACCCATGAGGCATGGTTCGCACGTGTCAAATGATTCGTAATCAAGAGACTCTAAAAGTCCATCAGCATGGAGCTTCTTCATGCGTTTGACACCTATGTGACCAAGGCGGCAGTGCCACAAGTACGTGGGACTATCATTATCAACCTTACATCTTTTGGTACTCACACTATGAATATGTGTAGCATTACGCTCGAGATTCATTAAGAATAAACCATTCACCATCGGAGCATGACCATAAAACATATCTCTCATATAAATAGAACAACCATTATTCTCGGATTTAAATGAGTAGCCATCTCGTATTAAACGAGATCCTGATACAATGTTCATGCTCAAACTTGGCACTAAATAACAATTATTGAGGTTCAAAACTAATCCGTAGGTAAATGTAGAGGTAGCGTGCCGACGGCGATCACATCGACTTTGGAACCATTCCCGACGCGCATCGTCACCTCGTCCTTCGTCAGTCTCCTGCTTTGAGTTACAAATGTGAGCAACTGCACCGGTATCAAATACCCAGGAGCTACTACGAGTACTGGTAAGGTACACATCAATTACATGTATATCACATATACCTTTTGTTTTGCCGACCTTCTTGTCTGCTAAGTATTTGGGGCAGTTCCGCTTCCAGTGACCACTTTCTTTGCAATAAAAGCACTCAGTCTCGGGCTTGGGTCCATTCTTTGGCTTCTTCCCGGCAGCTTGCTTGCCGGGCGCGGCAACTCCCTTGCCGTCCTTCTTGAAGTTCTTTTTACCCTTGCCCTTCTTGAACTTAGTGGTTTTATTGACCATCAACACTTGATGTTCCTTCTTGACTTCTACCTCTGCTGATTTCAGCATAGCAAATACTTCAGGAATGGTCTTTTCCATCCCCTGCATATTGAAGTTCATCACAAAGCTCTTATAGCTCGGTGGAAGCGACTGAAGGATTCTGTCAATGACCGCGTCATCCGGGAGATTAACTCCCAGCTGAGTCAAGCGGTTATGCAACCCAAACATTTTGAGTATGTGCTCACTGACAGAACTATTTTCCTCCATCTTACAGCTGAAGAATTTGTCGGAGACTTCATATCTCTCGACCCGGGCATGAGCTTGGAAAACCATTTTCAGCTCTTCAAACATCTCATATGCTCCGTGTCTCTCAAAACGCTTTTGGAGCCCCGGCTCTAAGCTGTAAAGCATGCCGCACTGAACGAGGGAGTAGTCATCGGTACGTGCCTGCCAAGCGTTCATAACGTCTTGTTCTGCAGGGAGAACAGGTGTGTCACCTAGCGGTGCTTGTAGGACATAATCTTTCTTGGCAGCTATGAGGATGATCCTCAGGTTCCGGACCCAGTCCGTGTAGTTGCTGCCATCGTCTTTCAGCTTGGTTTTCTCTAGGAACGCGTTGAAGTTGAGGACTACGTTGGCCATTTGATCTACAAGACATATTGTAAAGATTTTAGACTAAGTTCATGATAATTAAGTTCATCTAATCAAATTATTCAATGAACTCCCACTTAGATAGACATCCCTCCAGTCATCTAAGTATAACATGATCCGAGTTAACTAGGCCGTGTCCGATCATCACGTGAGACGGACTAGTCAACGTCGGTGAACATCTTCATGTTGATCGTATCTTCTATACGACTCATGCTCGACCTTTCGGTCTTCTGTGTTCCGAGGCCATGTCTGTACACATGCTAGGCTCGTCAAGTCAACCTAAGTGTTTTGCATGTGTAAATCTGTCTTACACCCGTTGTATGTGAACGTTAGAATCTATCACACCCGATCATCACGTGGTGCTTCGAAACAACGAACTGTCGCAACGGTGCACAGTTAGGGGGAACACTTTCTTGAAATTATTATGAGGGATCATCTTATTTACTACCGTCGTTCTAAGCAAACAAGATGAAAAACATGATAAACATCACATGCAATCAAATAATAATAGTGACATGATATGGCCAATATCACATAGCTCCTTTGATCTCCATCTTGGGGCTCCATGATCATCTTGTCACCGGCATGACACCATGATCTCCATCATCATGATCTCCATCATTGTGTCTCCATGAAGTTGCTCGCCAACTATTACTTCTACTACTATGGCTAACGCGTTTAGCAATAAAGTAAAGTAATTTACATGGCGTTTCTCAATGACACGCAGGTCATACAAAAATAAAGACAACTCCTATGGCTCCTGCCGGTTGTCATACTCATCGACATGCAAGTCATGATTCCTATTAAAATAGCATGAACAACTCATACATCACATATATATCATTCATCATTCATCACAACTTTGGCCATATCATATCACAAAGCACTTGCTGCAAAAACAAGTTAGACGTCCTCTAATTGTTGTTGCATGTTTTATGTGGCTGAAGTAGGGTTCTAGCAAGAACGTTTTCTTACCTACGTGAAAGCCACAACGTGATTTGTCAACTTCTCTTTACCCTTCATAAGGACCCTTTTCATCGAATCCGCTCCAACTAAAGTGGGAGAGACAGACACCCGCCAGCCACCTTTATGCAACTTGTGCATGTTAGTCGGTGGAACCAGTCTCAGGTAAGAGTACGTGTAAGGTTGGTCTGGGCCGCTTCATCCCACAATACGTTGAAGCAAGATAAGACTAGTAGCGGCAAGAAAAATTGACAACATCAACGCCCACAACAAATTGTGTTCTACTCATGCAAGAGAACTACGCATAGACCTAGCTCATGATGCCACTGTTGGGGAACGTTGCAGAAAACAAAAATTTTCCTACGGTTTCACCAAGATCCATCTATGAGTTCATCTAGCAACGAGTGATTGGATGCATCTACGTACCTTGTAGATCGCGAGCAGAAGCGTTCAAAGAACGGGGATGAGGGAGTCGTACTCGACGTGATTCGAATCACCAAAGATCCTAGCACCGAACGGACGGCACCTCCGCGTTCAACACACGTACGGAGCAGCGACGTCTCCTTCTTCTTGATCCAGCAAGGGGGAAGGAGAGGTTGAGGAAGATGGCTCCAGCAGCAGCACGACGGCGTGGTGGTGATGGAGCTGCAGTACTCCGGCAGGGCTTCGCCAAGCTCTATGGAGGAGGAGGAGGTGTTGGAGAGGGAGAGGGAGGCACCAAAGATCAAGGTAAGAAGTCCTCCATCTCCCCACTATATATAGGAGGGCCAAGGGGGGGCGCCGTCCCTAGGAGATCTAATCTCCTAGGGTGGTGCGGCCAAGGGGAGGAATCCCTCCTCCCCAAGGCACCTAGGAGGTGCCTTCCCCTCCTAGGACTCTTCCTCCTTGAAACCCTAGGCGCATGGGCCTCTTGGGGCTGGTGCCCTTGGCCCATGTAGGCCAAGGCGCACCCCCTACAGCCCATGTGCCCCCCCGGGACAGGTGGCCCCACCCGGGGGACCCCCGGGACCCTTCCGGTGGTCCCGGTACAATACCGATGACCCCGAAACTTGTCCCGATGGCCGAAACAGGACTTCCCATATATAAATCTTTACCTCCGGACCATTCCGGAACTCCTCATGATGTCCGGGATCTCATCCGGGACTCCGAACAACATTCGGGTTACTGCATATACATATCCCTACAACCCTAGCGTCACCGAACCTTAAGTGTGTAGACCCTACGGGTTCGGGAGACATGTAGACATGACCGAGATCGCTCTCCGGTCAATAACCAACAGTGGGATCTGGATACCCATGTTGGCTCCCACATGCTCCTCGATGATCACATCGGATGAACCACGATGTCGAGGATTCAAGCAACCCCGTATACAATTCCCTTTGTCAATCGGTATGTTACTTGCCCGAGATTCGATCGTCGGTATCCCAATACCTCGTTGAATCACGTTACTGAAAAGTCACTTTACTCGTACCGTAATGCATGATCCCGTGACCAGACACTTGGTCACATTGAGCTCATTATGATGATGCATTAATGAGTGGGCCCAGTGATACCTCTCCATCATACGGAGTGACAAATCCCAGTCTTGATCCGTGTCAACCCAACAGACACTTTCGGAGATACCCGTAGTATACCTTTATAGTCACCCAGTTACGTTGTGACGTTTGGCACACCCAAAGCACTCCTACGGTATCCGGGAGTTACACGATCTCATGGTCTAAGGAAAAGATACTTGACATTGGAGAACTCTAGCAAACGAACTATACGATCTTATGCTATGTTTAGGATTGGGTCTTGTCCATCACATCATTCTCCTAATGATGTGATCCCGTTATCAATGACATCCAATGTCCATAGTCAGGAAACCATGACTATCTGTTGATCAACGAGCTAGTCAACTAGAGGCTTACTAGGGACATGTTGGTGTCTATTATTCACACATGTATTATGATTTCCGGATAATACAATTATAGCATGAATAAAGACAATTATCATGAACAAAGAAATATAATAATAATAATGCTTTTATTATTGCCTCTAGGGCATATCATTTCCAAGCACACGACCACTGCAGAAGATAGAGAGAAAATGAAAGGTGTTCCCTATGCTTCAGCCATAGGCTCTATCATGTATGCAATGCTGTGTACCAGACCTGATGTGTGCCTTGCTATAAGTTTAGCAGGGAGGTACCAAAGTAATCCAGGAGTGGATCACTGGACAACGGTCAAGAACATCCTGAAATACCTGAAAAGGACTAAGGATATGTTTCTATATGGAGGTGACAAAGAGCTCATCGTAAACGGTTACGTCGATGCAAGCTTTGACACTGATCCGGATGACTCTAAGTCACAAACCGGATACGTAGTTTTTATTAAATGGTGGAGCTGTCAGTTGGTGCAGTTCCAAGCAGAGCGTCCTGGCGGGATCTACGTGTGAAGTGGAATACATAGCTGCTTCGGAAGCAGCAAATGAAGGAGTCTGGATGAAGGAGTTCATATCTGATCTAGGTGTCATACCTAGTGCATCGGGTCCAATGAAAATCTTTTGTGACAATACTGGTGCAATTGCCTTGGCAAAGGAATCCAGATTTCACAAGAGAACCAAGCACATCAAGAGACGCTTCAATTCCATCCGCGATCAAGTCAAGAAGGGAGACATAGAGATTTGCAAGATACATACGGATCTGAATGTTGCAGACCCATTCACTAAGCCTCTCTCATGAGCAAAACATGATCAGCACCAAGACTCCATGGATGTTAGAATCATTACAATGTAATCTAGATTATTGACTCTAGTGCAAGTGGGAGACTGAAGGAAATATGCCCTACATGCAATAATAAAGTTGTTATTTATATTTCCTTATATCATGATAAATGTTTATTATTCCTGCTAGAATTGTATTAACCGGAAACTTAGTACATGTGTGAATACATAGACAAACAGAGTGTCACTAGTTTGCCTCTACTTGACTAGCTCGTTGAATCAATGATGGTTATGTTTCCTAACCATAGACATGAGTTGTCATTTGATTAACGGGGTCACATCATTAGAGAATGATGTGATTGACTTGACCCATCCGTTAGCTTAGCACGATGATCGTTTAGTTTGTTGCTATTGCTTTCTCCATAACTATACATGTTCCTATGACTATGAGATCATGCAACTCCCGAATAACGGAGGAACACTTTGTGTGCTACCAAACGTCACAACGTAACTGGCTGATTATAAAGGTGCTCTATAGGTGTCTGATGGTATTTGTTGAGTTGGCATGGATCAAGATTAGGATTTGTCACTCCGATTGTCGGAGAGGTATCCGTGGGCCCTCTCGGTAATGTACATCACAATAAGCCTTGCAAGCAATGTAGCTAATGTGTTAGTTACGGGATGTAGCATTACGGAACGAGTAAAGAGACTTGCCAGTAATGAGATTGAACTAGGTATTGAGATGCCGATGATCGAATCTCGGGCAAGTAACATACCGATGACAAAAGGAACAACATATACCGTTATGCGGTTTGACCGATAAAGATCTTCCTAGAATATGTAGGAGCCAATATGAGCATCCAGGTTCCTCTATTGGTTATTGACCGGAGACATGTCTCGGTCATGTCTACATAGTTCTCGAACCCGTAGGGTCCGCACGCTTAATGTTCGGTGACGATCGGTATTAAGAGTTTATGTGTTTTGATGTACCGAAGGTAGTTCGGAGTACCATATTTGATCACGGACATGACGAGGAGTCTCGAAATGGTTGAGACGTAAAGATCGATATATTGGAAGCCTATGTTTGGACATCGGAATGGTTCCGGGTGAAATCGGGAGTATACCGGAGTACCGGGAGGTTACCGGAACCCCCGGGAGGTATATGGGCCTTAGTGGAAAAGAGGGAAAAGAAGCAAAGGAGAGGGCCCCTCCCCCAAGCCCAGTCCGAATTGGGAGGGGGGTCGGCCCCCCTTTCCTTCCTTCTTCCCTTTCCTTCCTTCTCTCCTAATGCCTGATGGAATACTAGCATCCTATACTAAGCATTTAGGATTGCAGGTAAAGGTAACAACAGTAGTAGCAAAGACAGGGTATGCATCAGAATAGGTTTAACGGAAAGCAGTAGCATAGTACACTACTTTAATGCAAGCAGTAGAGAGAAGAATAGGCGATATCTGGTGATCAAGAGGGGGGGCCTACCTGGTTGCTCTGGCAAGAAGGAGGGGTCATCGACACCGTAGTCGAACTGGGGTCGCGGGCAGTCTAAACAAATCTGGCCCTCTAACAATAAACGACGAGATGTGAAGGATGGAATCTGGGGCTAGATCGTGGAAATCGAGCCCGTAATAGAACATAATCCCTCTAACAAAGGGATCAAGACTAAAGCCTAGCCCTCGGAGGAAGTGGGAAACAAATACGACACCCTCGTTGGGTTCGGGAGTGGGGATGACCTGCCCTTGAGCAGGCAGCCTGTGCAAGATTTCGGGGGTCAGATACCTGGCTTCCCTTACGCCTGAGCCTTGGGTGTTGTAACTTGAGGTGGGGGAAGGGAAGGATCGAGCGCGAGAAGAAAAGGACAGGCCTTGGCCCCTTTATAAAAAGGGTGAATACCAAGCGTCCTCCACGTGGCCATTTGGAACTTGCCTAAAATCGAGGAGTCATACTAACAAGCACGATTGGGTTACCCACACCCGTGTTGATGAGAATCCCATGATAAGGGGAACAAGATCTCTGCTTCGACAAGACATGCCAATAAAACCGCCTCGCAACACGTGCAGTGGCAGGCTGGGAAAAATGGTTCGTAATGACCGGACCACGGCAGGATGTCACGTTATGAAAAGTTGTCAGCAGATTAGATTTGTGGAATATTATACTCTCTACGGTGGTATGTGGAATTTGTTTTACAAAGCCAGACAAAATCCTTGTGTTCAAAATCTTCTATGGAGTATTCGGAGAAGGAACCCGCCTTGCAATGTCGAAGACAATCTGTGCGCCGGACTCATCGTCATTGAAGCCTGGTTCGGGGGCTATTGAGGGAGTCCTGGATTAGGGGGTCCTCGGACAGCCAGACTATATACTTTGGTCGGACTGTAGGACTATGAAGATACAAGATTGAAGGCTTCGTCCCGTGTCCCGGTGGGACTCTCCTTTGCGTGGAAGGCAAGCTTGGCGATTCGGATATGTAGATCTCCTTCTTTATAACCGACTCTGTGTAACCCTAGCCCCATCCTGTGTCTATATAAACCAGAGGGTTTAGTCCGTAGGACAACAATAATCATAATCATAGGCTAGCTTCTAGGGTTTAGCCTCTACGATCTCGTGGTAGATCAACTCTTGTAATACTCATCATCAAGATCAATCAAGCAGGAAGTAGGGTGTAACCTCCATCGAGAGGGCCCGAACCTGGGTAAACATTGTGTCCCCCGCCTCATATTACCATCAGCCCTAGACGCACAGTTCGGGACCCCCTACCCGAGATCTGCTGGTTTTGACACCGACACACAGCCCGATAGTATAGCATGGCAGACGGACAAGAATGTAGGGCCACTGACGGAATACTAGCATCCTATACTAAGCATTTAGGATTGGAGGTAAAGGTAACAACAGTAGTAGCAAAGACAGGGTATGCATCAGAATAGGTTTAACGGAAAGCAGTAGCATAGTACACTACTCTAATGCAAGCAGTAGAGAGAAGAATAGGCGATATCTGGTGATCAAGAGGGGGGCTTGCCTGGTTGCTCTGGCAAGATGGAGGGGTCATCGACACCGTAGTCGAACTGGGGTCGCCGGCAGTCTCGGGGTCTACCGGAAAGAAGTAACGGAGCGGGAATACAATAAATAATAGAGCAATCAAAGTATCACAAAGCATAACAAGACAATACGCGGTGCTAGAGGTGACCTAACGTGGTACTAAGTGATACCGGCAAAGGGGGGAAACATCCGGGAAAGTATCCCCGGTGTTTTTGCGTTTTTGGATAGATGAACCGGAGGGGGAAAGTTGCGTGTTCATTATGCTAGGGATGTGTGGCGGACGAACGGGCTACGTATCCGGATTCTTCTCATCGTTCCGAGCAACTTTCATGCAGTTTTTTCATCCGAGCTACAGATTATTTTATATTAATTTCTAAAGATTTAAATCATTTTTTAAATTGTTTTAATTCGAAATTAAATGTGAAATGCTAGGGGCACCCAATTCTAGTACACAGAAGTTTACCATAGGGGCTGACATGTGGGACCGGGGGGGGCCAGTAGACCAGTCAAACTTTGACTGGTCAACTGGGGTAGGGGCCCCTGTCATTGTTTGTCTAATTTAACTAACAAATTAATTAGACTAATATAGGTTGAGTTAATTAAATTAACAAATTTTTTTATTTATGCTTGAAAATATTTTTTATTATTTATTTAAATAGGGGCAGATTTTTTATTATTTATTTAAATAGGGGCAGGGCCCACTGTTAGTGGCTAACTAGGAGGGGGTTAGTGCTAATCTAACCCCCAGTAAGTAGGGGCCTGCCCAATCTGGCAGAGGCGCAGCCGGCAGGGGCTACGCCCGCGCACAGACGGGAGTCGCCGGCGCGGCAGGCCGGCCGGCCGGAACGGCGGCGAGCGACGCGGCATGGGAGCATGAGGGACGGGCGCGGGGCTGCGCAATCGGAGGGGCGAGCTCGCGCGGGGCCAATGGCAGAGGCGGGCGCGGCCAACAACGACGGAGCGCGGCGGGCGGCGCCTGGTGCGGTCAGGCGCGGTTGCAGGCAGGCGGCGGGAGGCGCGGCTTGTAGCGGCGAGGCCAAGGGCGACCGAAGGCGGTGGGGGCTAGCAGCGGCAGAAGCAGAATCAGCAGCGGTAGCGTCTAGGAACGGCAGCAGCAACAGGCGGATGCCGCGACAGCAGTGAGGAGCAGGGGCGCCGGCCGGAGCAGGCCCGGCCTGGCGCGGTTGTCTGCGGCGGCCCTGACGAGCGCGAGTTGTGGCGGGCATATGCCGGCGACTGGCAGGCAGCAGCGGCTGCGGGACTGCACGGGCGGGCGCCGGAGCCGGGTGAGCGGGGCGAGGCAGAGCATGGCCGCGGGTGAGGGGAGCGACGGACTCGGGCGGGTGAGCGCGTGTTGCGGAGCAGAAACGGCGCAGTAGATAGGAGCAGGGGAGGAGCGGCCCCAGGCGCGGCCGGAGCAAGACGAAGAGGACGGCGGGACTACGGCTCTACCTAGCTACAACTTGAAACCGAGCTTAATGACAGAGGGAACTGCAGTGGTGCTCACAACGAGGGAGACGACGGCGAGCTCGCATGGACGCGGGGAGGACCGGAGCGAGGCTAATCGCCGGCAAGGGCGGCGATGTACGCGGAGATGACGTTGTCGATGGCGAATGTACGGGACGTCCCGGCTTGATTCGATGCTCGGGGTAGATGCAGCCGAGCACGACGGTTCTCCTGGAGGTCTTCCCATGTGGTGAGGCACACGTTGGCCATGGCAATGGTGGCGAGGAGTGCGGTCACCGTGCGAGCTTCCGAGCACAAAATCGATCCAAAGAGGAGGGGGGTGAAGGGGGATCGAGGGGGAACTGGACGAGAGGGGTCCAGGGTTTTCGGTGGGCTCCTTTATAGGTAAAGGGGGCACGAATGGCCGCCACGCACGCAAGGCGCAGCCATGGCCGTGGATGGCTGCAACGCCTCTGTTCAGTGAACAGAGAGGTAGAAGGAGAGGGGGAGTTGGGCTGGCCTAGCTCCTGTTGCTACATGGGCCAAAGTTCACAGCGCCATATCCAATCATCTTAGTCTACTACTATTCTGCATTTCTCCTCTGTTTCTATTTGAAGTTCGAACCAAATGAATTTTGTTGTAGTTGAAATTTGTCATATAAATACTAGGCATTATTTTGAGCATACCCAGAAAGTTGGGAAGCAACTGGAGTTAAATAAGTAATTGTTTATTCTGAGAAGGTCATTTTATTTGCTGCTAGACCATTTATTAATTTACTTGGAATTTATTCGTGAGTCAAATGGAGTTAGTTTCAACATGAAAACTGATCAGAGGGAATTATAGAATAATTTGAACATTTTTGTTTTGTTATTTGAATAAATATTATTTTTACTTTATTTTAAAATTTGAATTTGAATCGGTTTTGAACTAACGCGAGATTAACAACAGTAACCGTGGTGACATGGCATCATTGACGTGGGATTACTGTAGCATGATTATCTGGGCATCACACTCCCGAGCTCCGAACGGACTCCAGATCATCCCTCCCGAGAGAGTTTAGGGCTTGGCGGCGGCTTCGTATTGTGAAACGCGATGAATCCTTCTCTTTGATTTTTTTTCTCCCCAAAAGTGAATATATGGAGTTGGAGTTGAGGTCGGTGGAGCGTCAGGGGGCCCACGAAGCAGGGGGCACGCCCAGGGGGATCGTTCATTGCGTGAAACAGAGTGTGAAAGGTTTCAGAGCAATGGGACCAAGTATTGTGTGTGATGCCAGAATAGATCACTAGGAAGGTGGCTCACGAATTACACACGAAACCAAGCGCAAGGGATAACTTTGAAACAGGGTGTACAGGAGAGTCAGGTTTCGATCCTAGGACCTATGGGTTATGGGCCCACCATGTGGGTTAAAAGTAGGAAGAGTGTGGACGTCCTGCACGATCATGTAAGCAAGGTATGTCAGAGGATAGCCTATCATTTATGTTGGAAACAACGTTGGTACCAAGGGCGAGGGACGAAGAGAACCATTTTCCTGCTTGTTGAAACGAGGCAGACCAATAGGCAAAGTTCTCATCCATCGGTGGTTACCATAATGCCATCAACAAAAGTAACAGGGTCTTACTAACACAGTTGTACACCAAGGTGTTTACATAAGCAGAAGAATATTGCTGCTTGGATCATATAGATCACAAGAAAGGTTAAACAAAACAATGGAGAGGGTAATAAGATTATCAAATTAAACAGAACAATGGAAAGGAAAATGTGTTTAACAGGGGTATATCCTTCCCAAGGACAAGCAGAGCATGATATCCATGATAGGATATAATGTAGAAAAATCTTTACGTAGGGGAGATAAATTTCATGACATTACCCATACAATGGTGTTTGGGATAATTGAGCAGGAAACTTTTAGCATTGGGCTTCAAATGTTCTTGTTGAAAGTCGGAGTACCACAGACATGCTTCAAGATAGCATTGGCATGGTCTTCAAGCAAAGGTCGGACTTTGGATGCACAAAGGGTCCACCAGGAACAACTTATAGAATAAGTCTTACAGTTTCCTCATGGAAGAATGGTTGGCCTTGCTAAAAAGGGAAACTATAACAATAGGTCCCCCGGCCAGGTGTGCTAGGCATGACATCACCTTACCGGGTCATATAAGGATCAATGTTATGACTCCTGGAAAATGTCCCAACCATCATATCCGACCGAGATTCCGATCTGATTGGTGTCAGGATACCTCAATCTCGGGATGCCTAAGAAGAAAATGTGCAACACAAATTGACGAGATGACAGTGTAAGATCCTCGGGAAATGAGCTATGGAAGCAAGTTCCAAACAAGAGTTCATCATTAAACCAAGGAGAAGATGAGGGGGTGGCTGATGGACTCAGCGACATTTCATCGAGATTAACAAAAGATGGATTTCCGCAATTATCTGAACAAGGAGGTAACACTTGTCAGACCAAATGATATAATGATGTATGCTTGAGGAAAACATACACAATTAAACATTGATTGCAAGGTGCACCTGAAATATGGGTTTAGGTAGCATGATCAATGCTAGAATGGTGATTCGATAACCAATGGTCTAACAATGAAATATCGACCATTAACTTGAAAGCAATAGGGTTGCTAGAAGTTTTGAAGTCACACATCATAGTTCAATTGTCAGTTTTCTGGTTAGAAACAACACGGGGACCAAGGAGTGAACGGATATGGCAAGGAGTATCACCTGTATCAAGAATTCTTAAGAGGTGGTGAAATTCTCACGACATTCCTGACATAAAAGATGGTAATACTCCAAGGTAAAGAACAAATGCTGGATAGCAAGGATCTCAAGGTATATCACGAAACACGAACAAGTTTGTGTTGAATAGAAGGCAATAAAGTGGTCGATGATAACACGAATCATCGAGGGGCAAGGATGGTATTACCCATCAAGAATTTGATATATATCTTGGAAGAGCTTAGGATGTTGATGATGATCACGACACAGTTGTCGAGAGATTTCATGAAGATGTAATCGGTCGGTGATGCCATCAAGTCAAATGATGATGAAGCGAAAGGTTATGGGAACCACGGGTACGACATAAACTCGAAATCAAGTTTGATGTTCAAGGAGAAATGATATGACGAGGAAGTTCGATGTAAGATTAGTTCATCGTCAAAAATTGTGCTCCGAGAAGAAGGACCAGGTAGCACAACTAAAATTTAGCATGATAATGATATAGCCGATCGGGCTAGAAATGTCTTGAAGGATTATTAAACTCATAAACAACGAAAATTACTTAGAGTTAATGAATCGAATTACGGACTCGATTCACTATCGGTGTCCCTGAGTGTCTAACAATTCAAAACCCTGGGAAAAATTGGAATCGGTGAGAAATAATACTTGAAGAAGAACTCATAAGAAGTGATATGGTTCTGTGATTTTATCGAGATACCACGGGGTAATGCTCGAAGGTAGAACATAATAGAGGTTGCAGAGGTGTATTGATCTGCAGAAGACAAGTGCTTTAACTAGTCCGAGAAATGGAATCAAGGAGAAAATATGATCGGAACCACGATTGCAAAGGATTAATTCACAGATATCAAATGATAATATATCAAGGGAATAGTTATTATTACAAGAAGCTTCCATGATAGGATATACATCATGTCCATGGGCACGAACACAAAGTTCAAGGTCGACTCCCACTTCTCCAATGCATAATCTTTCATTCACCTCTCGCTTTTCGAAAATGACATTAGTTGTTGAAAGTTTTACCTGATGCAATACCAGATAAGTATGACTCGTGAAATCTTTCGGGTTCACACAGATTAAGGAAGGCATATGTTCAACCCATCGGGGCATCGTAGAATCATATACCACAAACTTCAAGAGTAAATATCACTAGCTCGACAGCAGAGCATGGTTGGCCAAATCAGAGAATAGGATTTACCAAATGGCGTTATGTATCAGGGAAGGAGCTTCTTGAGGTTTTTGTATACGAAGGACACTGTCGGATGATAATTCAACAAAGGATCTACCAGTCCATAACGGGGCTGATGTGAGTATCGGTACTCCGTCAAAAGGAGAAAGAATGCCAAAGCATCAATTTATTGAATTATCTGAATGACTCGAGGTTAATTACAAAGAAATTATGAGTCCCAAATCAGAAGATCAGAAGAAAACACTTTGATCAAAATAGTAGTAACACTAGTGCAGAACCGGGCTATAGCACCGGTTCGTAAGGCCCTTTAGTGCCGGTTCGGTAACCAGCACTAAAGTGTGGGGACTAAAGCCCCCCCTTTAGTACCGGTTCCGCACGAACCGGCGCTAAAGGGCAACCACGTGGCACGAGCCAGCTCTGGGGGCGCGTAGGACATTAGTACCGGTTGGTAACACCAACCGGTATTAAAAGGTTGGGGGGTTTGGGGTTTATGATTTTTTTTCATTTAATTTTGTGTTTTCCATTTAATTCTTTTTCGTTTGCTGGTATTTTACGATACGGCATATTGTACACGTTATGCATATATATAAATAGAATTTCGAGTAGAACCGATCATATATATATCATCGAATGTCTCACAACCACCATTAATTCACACATACACACATGTATATATATATAATTAGCTAGCTATATACAATTTCTCCTAATTGGTGCCTTCAGAGCCAGTGGCATTAGCCTAATTGGTGCCTTCGGAGCACGATGACAATTGGAAGTGGTTCATGGGGGCGGTAGCGGGTAATAGTATTCTCCGTTCGTATCTCTGACCTGGTCGAGCAAAAATCCCGCTATTTCCTCTTGAATTGCTTGTATGCGCTCCGTTGGTAGGAGCTTGTCCCGCACCTCTCTGAACTGTTAAGAAGGAGATCAATATGCATGTGTATTAGTTGTGTGACTAGATATCGATAATGGTGTAAAAATTGTGAATAGTGTTCTGACAAATATCGATAATGGAATTTGATCAGATAATAATTAATCAAGCATGATAATTAAAGAGATGGCAGCTAGCTAGCTAGTACTACTTAATTACTTATGTTGGTGTCAAAACCGGCGGATCTCGGGTAGGGGGTCACGAACTGTGCGTCTAGGCCGGATGGTAACAGGAGGCAAGGAACACAATGTTTTACCCAGGTTCAGGCCCTCTTGATGGAGGTAAACCCCTACGTCCTGCTTGATTAATATTGATGATATGGGTAGTACAAGAGTAGATCTACCACGAGATCAAGGAGGCTAAACCCTAGAAGCTAGCCTATGGTATGATTGTTGTCTGATGAAGTTGTCCTACGGACTAAAAATCCTCCGGCTTATATAGACACCGGAGAGGGTTAGGGTTACACAAAGTCGGTTACAATGGTAGGAGATCTTGAATATCCGCATCGCCAAGCTTGCCTTCCACGCCAAGGAAAGTCCCATCCGGACACGGGATGAAGTCTTCAATCTTGTATCTTCATAGTCCTAGAGTCCGGCTGAAGGTATAGTCCGGCTACCCGAACACCCCCTAATCCAGGACTCCCTCAGTAGCCCCTGAACCAGGCTTCAATGATGACGAGTCCGGCGCGTAGATTGTCTTCGGCATTGCAAGGCGGTTTCCTCCTCCAAATTCTTCATAAAAGTTTGTAAACACCAAGAGTAGTGTCCGGCTCTGCAAAATAAGTTTCCATGTATTGCCACAGAGAGAATAATATTAACACAAATCTAATCTGCTGACATATTCCGCAGCGTGACATCACACTACGGCCAAGCCTTTATTCGAATCGTTTTCACTTTTCCACCTCAGCGTGTTTTGCGAGGTGGTTTCCTTGGCACGTCTTGTCAAAGAAGAGATTGTGTCCCCTTTATTTACGGGATTCTCATCAATACGGACGTGGGTAACCCAATCGTGCCCGTTAGCACGTCTTCTCGATTAAAGGCGAGTCCCAAACGGTTACGGGGAGGGCTCCTAGTATTCAACCTCTTATAAAGAGACCAGGGCCTTACTCCTTTTCTCCAATCTCAAAACAAGTTCGCCCGTCGCCTCGAGTTCCAACACCCTAGGCTCCAGATTCTAGGCGCTTCGGACCTTCGACAATGTCCGATTCCGACCTTCGAGGCCGATGGATGCCCTCCTCCGTCATGGAGGACAACGTGCTAAAGTTGAGAGAGGCTAAGTTCTTGACCGCCGAAATTTCACATAGGTTGCCTGCTCAATGGCAGGCTATTCCCAGTCCCCAGCCCGGTGAGAGCGTAGTGTTCATGTCTCACTTCCTTCGGGGGTTAGGCTTCCCGATGGATCCCTTCGTGAGGGGGCTGATGTTCTATTATGGGCTGGAATTTCATGACTTAGCTCCGGAGTCCATCCTCCACATTTCCTCATTCATCATTGTGTGCGAAGCATTCCTCCGTGTTACTCCTCACTTCGGATTATGGCTCAAGACTTTTGGAGTGGAGCCGAAGATGATCGAGGGACGGCACGCAGAGTGCGGAGGTGCTGTCATAAGTAAGAATGCTGATGCTCCATGGCCCGAGGGCTCCTTTCAAGAGGAGCTCGGCTTGTGGCAACGAGAGTGGTTCTATATCACCGCTCCCAGGAGCACCAAGTGGGTGGCGCCTCCTGCCTTTCGCTCGGGTCCCCCACCACGGCTAGCGTCATGGGTCAACAAAGGATTAGATTGGGGGTTATCCAAAGACGTGCCCTTGTTGCAAGGCCGCATTAGGGATCTCTTAGAAGGAGACCTCAACCTGGTCAAGGTGACGCAGGTCATGCTGATTCGCCGAACACTGCCCGGCAAACATCGCTCCCTTTGTTTGTGGGAGTTTAATCCGGAGGGACCACGAGCCCTCCAGCATTTTATGGGCGCAACACCCATGGAGATGTATAAAACGTTCTTCGGGTCACAAGCAATGTGTCTGGATTTGACCGAGGACGCAGGTTTAAGCTGCAATCGCCCGGATACTCAAGTAAGTAACCTTGTGCCCGGACTCGCTATCCGTAAAATTGTCATAAATTCGCCCCTAAAAGAGCTGTCCTTTTAAACAGGAGTGGATAGCGAAGGCAAAGTTGATCAGGTGTCTGGCTCCCCTTCCTGAGACCAGGCCGGATCCCGTGCTAGTCAGGATGTTGAAGATCATGCCTTTGGAGGGAAGTGAGGGGGGGGGGGACAAGGAAACTTGGCCTCCTCGAAGGAGGCCGCTCCGAAGGGAGGAACCGACAATTCCTCTCCTAAGGGGAAGAAGAGGGCCACCTCTGATGACCCGGAGACCATGGCCTCAAAGCGGGGGAAAAAGTCCTCGTCAGAGGGTCCGACGCCGGGGAGATCCTCGGCCGAACTACACCCTCAAAGGGATCAGCCCTCCAGCGAACCGTAAGTAGAGAAAGATTTTCCTTTAGAGGGATGAGAGAAATCCTTGCTTTTTATCTGACAAGATTAACCGAAATTTTACTTTGTAGCTTGGACCTCAGCCCTTCTCAGCAGAGCTCGTCTTCGGGGGATCTTCTTCCGGAGATGATGGAGAGTGGAACGCCTCCCCCTGCCGTACCGCCTGGCGAGGCGGGCGACCCTGAGGTGTCGTCGCGGAGGGTTTCTCCGAATCCGGCAGGGGTGGAAGGTAGCCATATGTCCTCCCAAGGTTCTCCGCGTCCGGCCTTCGATGGAGGTCATAGGACGAGTCCGGCACCGTCCGATGCGCGATCGGAGGAGCTGATGATTCTGCTGGGGCGAGCTTCTATCTCAGAGGAGCACCGTGCATTGATGAGTACGGTGATTGGAAGGATTTCGTCCGCGGAAAGCGGATTGCATGAGGCTGTCAGAAGTTTGTTGACGGGTTTTGAGGTACGTTTGATAATGTACTTCTTTGTCAGTTGCGCATAAACAAGATGCGCCCTGTGTAGATAGTAGCCCCTGAGACTCTGTGCATTGTCAAAGTTGGCGCGCAGAGGATCATAATCCCAGGTCGAAAATGTCGCCTTTGTATACAGGTGGCGAAGTGTCCGGAATCGAGCCGAACTGACGATTTTGCCGAACTAAAGCGGCAACTTGACATGGCAGATGCCGACATCGCGCTCGTCAACGAGCGGCTTGATGAGGCTCAAGGTATGCAATTCCTCGGGCGGCATCTGGTAAGAGGAGCTTTATGCCAGTATCTTACAATGTGTGTGCTTGACGCAGATGGTGCGGCCGCCATGGAGAGTCTTCGGGCGGAACTTGCTCGAGCTAAGGAACAAGCCAGGAAAAGTGATGCGGCTGCCAAGAAGGCCCTTGAAGAGCTGAGAGCCGAACAGGCTGCTCACTGCCGAAGCAAGAAGGAGATGGCCCAAATGGCAGTGAAGTTAAAAAGTGCTGCTAACCGTTGCAAGTTTCTTGAGGAAGAAGACCGGGCGAGACAGACGGACTTAGAGAAGGCCATTGCTGATGCCAAGGACGCTCGCTCTACGATGAGAGCTGCGAAGGAGGAGCTGCGTCAGGCCGGACAGATTGCGGCTGGAAAGCCCTTTATGCTGCGGAGGAAGTTTTGCGATCCGAAGTTTGCTCCGTTGGACCAGATGTGGAGTGCGGAGGACACCTATCTGGATTTGGCAGCGAGTGCTGCTGATGCGACCGAATACTTTCGAGATCAAGAAGATCGCGAAGTGGAAAGGCTTTTCTGGTCGCAGTTCCAGAATCCAGAGCGTCCACTGGCAGTGGAAAATCGTCTGGCTCAATGGGCCGAACTGAATAGATTGTCCGGACTCGCCATGAAGTACGTCATGGCTCATCTGTGGCCGGGGAGATCGGAGCCGAAAAGTTATTTCAGCTTGGTGCAGCAATTCCTTGACGCGGTGCCACGTATCAATGCAATGAAGAGGTCAGCATGCATAGAGGGCGCACGGATGGCTCTTGCCCATGTCAAGACATACTGGGCAGAGATGGAGACCACCGTTGTTGCATCCCAAGATTCGGACAAAAGCCGAGTACCCTCCGAGCACTATTTTTAGGAAGTCCTTGAAGGCGCTCGTGTAATAGAGGCGCAGTGCTCGAAGGATGCTATGTTCTGATAGCATATGTAATTATAAATAAATATTTTGATGAATTGTAGTAGCCTTTTATACTTGTGCCTTCAAGTATTTGGAACACCTCCTGTGCGGCCGTTTTAAGATATATATACAAAATCTGAAAGATTGCAGTCGTTGGCTTCAGCCCCCACGCACATAGTGCGGGGGTGCTCGCAGAAGGCGCATTTTCACACTTAATCCAACGTCTTGGTCCTACATAGGAGGTGATAGCGCAGCGAGCTAGGCAACCGGACTATAATGCTTTAACACTTTCACTTAGCCATAGGAGCTTGACAATTAGAGCTTGACAATGGGACTATTTAGGTAGCCCCTGGTGGCGACTGCGCTCGCCCGAATTCGGGGTGCGTATGTGCCTGGCCGGAAAACGGCCCTTCGTTAATGCGGAGGAATCCTACAGATTCCGGAGAGTCATCGAGTGGTTGACCAGTCTCAGCCATATCATGACATTCGGTTTTCGGCTTTCTCTACTGAGGTGCTCGCCTGGCTGAACCAGGGCACAATCGTAGTAGTTCTCCTGGTGCCGCCTTAGCCGATAGAGCGGAACGTAAGACGGCCGAACACAGGAGCCGGGCAACCCAACATTTGACCAAAATCATGACTCGGAGCTGATGCATATAAGGCCAAACTCACGACGTCGAACACTCCCTAAGGTATTCGGTCTTTATGAGAGCGGGCGAGGTAACGCTCTGAGGTATAAGCCCCCAGTGTCCAGGTACGCGCAAGAATTCTGACGTGGCCACATGCCAAGACGCCAGCCTTCTCCTTGGTCATAGAACCAGGGGATGCGTATCAACAAGAGACAGTAAAAAAGGTTTACGCAGGGTCTTAATCTAAAAAGAATCCTTGGAACGGGTCCCTACTGCACGTCTGCGCCTGTGTCTCCGTTGTGCCGTATCCTGGACGGGCGCAGCACGACGTTCACCTGTAAAAAGAGAGCAACTAAGTTGAAAAAGGGGCGTGCCGAACAAAAGTTATATGAAATAAACAAAGTGTAAAGTAAAATATGAAAAATTGAGCTTTATTGTCTCTTATTTTATACGTGTGAAGCCCCTAGTGCAGGGGTATATGGCCACTAAGCCTTTATCAACGATATTTTTGTGCCAGACTCGTCTATCTGTGTCCTGGTCTTAATGACCTGTTCCGATGTTCTGGCTGGTAAAGCCATTGTATTGTGGGGCTGTTAAAGTGGCCGCACAATCCTCCGCTTGGGGGAGGTGTTCTCACTGCTTCCCCTTTAAGGAGATGATGCCGCGTGGACCGGGCATCTTAAGCGTAAGAGATGCATAATGCGGTATTGCGTTAAAGCGGGCGAAAGCTTCGCGTCCCAGTAGTGCTTGGTAGCGACTTGAGAATGGGGCGATGTGGAAAGTCAGCTTTTCGCGACGGAAGTTATCGGCAGAGCCGAAAATAACCTCTAGTCGGAGAAACCCCATGCATTGGGTGTCCGGACCTGGCGTTACTCCTTGAAAGGAGGTTTTGCTATGGCGAATTATTTTTGGGTCGATCCCCATGTGGCGGATTGAGTCCTGATATATCAAGTTGAGTCCGCTGCCACCGTCCATAAGGACATTTGAAAACTGGAGTCCGCCAATTATTGGATCGAGTACCAGGGCAGTCCAGCCTGGGTTCCTGATACTTCTAGAATAATCCAGATGATCGAAGATGATTGGTTTTGACAACCAGTGGCGGGATTCCTTTGGGATAGGCCGTGGGGCGCGTACCTTTATGGGCGCCGCATGTTTTGTTATGTGGAGTAAGTTTACTGTTTTTACTTCTTGTGGGGAATTCTTTTGTTTCCTGGTACTCTACTTTTGGGGTTCGTCCTCGTCTTCGCTTGGTGTGTCGAGCCCCTTGTGTTCGGCGTTGAGTCTGCCGGATTGTTTGAAAACCCAACAATCTCTGTGGGTATGGTTAGCAGGCTTTCCGGGAGTGCTGTGTATTTGACATATCCTATCCAAGATTTTGTCTAGGTTGGATAGGTCATCCCTGTTATTTTGGAGGGGCGGCTTTTTCTGATTCTGTCGTGAGCTTTTGAATCCGGTGTTGATTGTCGTGCTCTTCGGACTTTTTTCCTTAGTCCGGCGACGGTCCTTATTGCGTCGCGGTTTTCCGTTTCCATCCCTAGTTTCGGATCTACTTGGGTCACTGGTGCTGCATCTTGCCAACCAGCTGTCCTCTCCTGCGCAAAAGCGGGTCATGAGGCTTATTAGTGCCGCCATTGTTCTTGGCTTTTCTTGGCCGAGGTGTCTGGCGAGCCATTCGTCTTGGACATTATGCCTGAAAGCCGCTAAGGCTTCAGCGTCCGGATAGTCGACTATCTGATTCTTTTTAGTAAGAAATCTATTCCAGAATTGCCGAGCTGACTCTCCGGGCTGTTGAGTTATGTGACTAAGATCGTCTGCATCCGGAGGGCGGACATAGGTCCCTTGAAAATTTGCTCGGAAAGCGTCCTCGAGCTCTTCCCAACTTCCGATTGTGTTTTCAGGAAGGATTTTGAGCCAATGCCAGGCTGGCCCTTCAAGCTTGAGGGGTAAGTATTTTATGGCGTGGAGGTCATCTCCTCTAGCCATATGTATGTGGAGGATATAATCCTCGATCCAGACTCCAGGGTCTGTTGTTCCATCATATGCCTCTATGTTTACGGGTTTGAATCCCGCTGGAAATTCATAATCCAGGACCTCATCGGTGAAACATAGGGGGTGTGCGGCACCCCTATATTTGGGTGTGCCGGATTCTGATAATGGCTTTATTGCATTGCTTACGAGAGCTTGCTTTCTTGGCCCGTAAATGGACCTGGCTGGGCCATGATGCGAATCCTTAAGTGGGTCGCATGCCGGCTTAAGTGCGGCGCTGCTTGCCGCTTTATGCTGGCCATGGGGTCGTCTATCCGACCGTGTGGCTTTCTCACTTTTGGAATGCGAGGGCTCTAAGGCCTCCTCGTCGAATTCAGGCAGTAGCTTTCTCTTCGGATAGCTTTTAGTGCGGCGACTGTCGCTGTATTTGTTTGCGGTATTGATTACTTTACTCCATCTGATCCTGAGTGCATCTTCCGCAGTTTTTAGCTTCCGCTTCTGCTTTTTCAAGCTGCGTGCGGTTGCAACGAGCCGTTTGTGGACGTTCTTCTGCTTCGTGGGCTTGTCCGGCGTAGGGTCATCCGGAATGCCATTTTCGCTGGGGGAGGGATGTTCGGTTTCTCTATCCGGGTTGTCCTGTTGGGACGGTTGCTCTAAGGCATGCTCGTCGTCTACCGGCTCATCCTGCTCTATGGCTGGGTCTTTATCGAGGTGGGGCTTGGGTCGGTGTTTACGCTGACGCTTTGATTGTTTTTCGAGAGATCGTTCCCTCTTTCCATCCCCGTTTTCCTCGTTCTTGCTTCCTTTAGGGGTATCCACCATGTACACATCGTGAGATGAGGTGGCTGTCCAATGCCCTATAGGCGTTGGTTCTTGGTTGTCTCCTGCATCATCATCCATACCGTCGATGTCTTCGGAGTCGAAGTCGAGCATGTCGGTTAAGTCGTAGACAGTGGCTACGAAGTGGGTGGTGGGTGGGTTTTGAATTTCTTCATCATCCGAATCCCATCCTTGCTGACCGTAGTCCGGCCAGGGCTCTCTTGATAAAGAGAGAGACTTTAGCGAATTCAGGATGTCGCCGAAGGGCGAGTGCTGAAAGATGTCTGCGGCGGTGAACTCCATTATCGGCGCCCAATCGGATTCGATCGACAGGGGCGCGGGGGGCTCGGAGTTCGGAAAGGAATCTGTCTCCTCGGAGTCACGGGCCATGCGGAGTGCGGGGCTGGAGTTCGGCTCGATCGCCTCTGAGATCGCAGCCCCTGAGGCAGCGTCCAACCGCTGATCCTCGATCGGCGCAGTAGGCTCCGAATCAATGGTCGGAACCGATGCGTGTGCGGCCTCCAAGGCACTGTTCGGCGGCAGAGCTATATCATGCCCATCGAGACAGTGCGGCGTGCTTGGCTGTGGCTCGAATCCGTCGAAGATCAAGTCCCGCGGATGTCAGCCGTGTAGTTTAGGCTTCCAAACCTGACCTGATGGCCAGGGGCGTAGCTTTCGATCTGCTCAAGGTGGCCAAGCGAATTGGCCCGCAGTGCGAAGCCGCCGAAGACGAAGATCTGTTTGGGGAGAAAAGTCTCACCCTGGACTGCATCGTTCTTGATGATCGAAGGAGCCATCTGGCCTAAAAGCGACGACACAGAGGAACTCTCAATGAAAGCACCAATGTCGGTGTCAAAACCGGCGGATCTCGGGTAGGGGGTCCCGAACTGTGCGTCTAGGCCGGATGGTAATAGGAGGCAAGGAACACGATGTTTTACCTAGGTTCGGGCCCTCTTGATGGAGGTAAAACCCTACGTCCTGCTTGATTAATATTGATGATATGGGTAGTACAAGAGTAGATCTACCATGAGATCAAGGAGGCTAAACCCTAGAAGCTAGCCTATGGTATGATTGTTGTCTGATGAAGTTGTCCTACGGACTAAAAACCCTCCGGCTTATATAGACATCGGAGAGGGTTAGGGTTACACAAAGTCGGTTACAATGGTAGGAGATCTTGAATATACACATCGTCAAGCTTGCCTTCCACGCCAAGGGAAGTCCCATCTGGACACGGGACGAAGTCTTCAATCTTGTATCTTCATAGTCCTGGAGTCCGGCTGAAGGTATAGTTCGGCTACCTGAACACCCCCTAATCCAGGACTCCCTCAACTTACCTTGGGTCGATACTATTTCAGGTTTCGTTTCCATTGGCCTGGAGTGACGCTGATGAACTTTGCCCAAGCCCTGCCCGCCGGCAAAGAAAATGAATAAAGGGGTTATTAAATAGTTGTTATCAGGAAATGACGAACTAATTAAATAGGCCGAGATATAGTTAATAATGATTGAAATTACCTGTTTACTATCCCCTTCACGATGGTGTAGTCACTTTGTTTCTTAAGTAGTGAGTCCAGTACTTCAATTGTTCCTTCATCAACTTTAATGATTAACAAGATCCAGTGAAAACTACATGCACACACGTTTGCATGTCTTAATTAAGCGGGCATATATATGTAAGCAAAAACATGTAGCTAGCTAGTAAGCAAAAACAGAGTTTGTAGTACAAGACAGTGTGACTCACAGGAAGTTGTAAGGAAGTAGTATATCTTCATTGTATTTGAGGCACTTGATGAACTCTAGCATGCTTTCCTCTACACTTTCTTGATAATATGTATCTAATTTCCATGTGTATTCATTAATGGTATTTGGGTCAATGAACCCAATGCCATAGCGTGCACCTTTTTCATTTCATACATCTTCATCCTGCATAATACCACGGAAAAGAATATAGTGAGGATAATTACAGGTAATGATTGATCAAAATGATCACTACAGCTAGCTTGAGACTTAAATTACAGAAAGAAATCACTTACAGACAATATCAACTGATGATAGATTTGTCGAGTGCATCTTGATTATATAACAGAAATAGTTCTGAATACTCAACGGACACAGCTTTCTCATGGAAGTAATGATCCTTCTTGACATTCACCATGAGGGACTCTCGATTGGAAATCTTGGTAATGTTCATGTACCATTCATGCAATTCATACATTCTCGTTGGGAGCTTCTTGACCTCGTCTGGCTCGACCAAAGGTTGGCCCCGGACATATTTCCATTTTATTTCCTCCTCTCTAAGCAGAGGCATGGGCTCGATGTCGAGGAGTTGTCCAACAGTGATCATGAGCCTTTCAGCTTGCTCAATATGCTCCTCGGTTATTACCACATCGCCCAGCCCGGGAACGTTAACGGTTTGCCCACAATAATATTGGGTGCGCGTACTCTCATGTGTTGTTGGCACAACAAGCGGGGGGATTGATTGCGCCGCCTGTTCTCCCAGCTCGGGAACGGTTTTACCGCTCCTTTTGCTAGATGATTTGCTCGAGCTCAAGCTCGCCTCATTCTATAGACGTGCTCGATTTAACTTCCTAAGGTGGCGCTCATAGTTTGTGTCAACGGGCTTGGGAGCTGGTACTCTAGCCATACGAATGAAGTGGTCAATCTTTTCCTCAGGGACTTTCTCCCTTGGTGGCGGTGGCGGTTCCGGTGCAAAATGGGCTTCCACATGGGCCTTCACTATGGCTGCGTTTTCCTCCTCGGACATGTCATAAGGCCTCTGCGGAAGAGGCGCGAGGCTTGGACCATATTGAAATTGCTTGCCTCCGCCTGTACCTCCAGTACTACCTCGACTTGTACCGCTACGCACCATAGCTGTGGCGGGTCTCTTCCGTGATTGCTGAGGCGGCGGAGACGGCTGACGTGGCTGAGTTGGAGGAGGAGGAGTGGCCTAAAGTTGTGCCGGACTTGGAGGAGGAGTGGCCTGACGCTTTGCCGGACTTGGAGGAGGAGGAGTGGCCTGAAGCTGTGACGGACTTGGAGTAGGAGTGGCCTGACGCTTTGCCGGACTTGGAGGAGGAGGAGTGGCCTGACGCGTTGGTGGACTTGGAGGAGCGAGAGTCTGCTGACTCGGTGGCGGACTTCGATGAGGAGTCGCCTGACGCGGTGTCGGTGGCCTTCGAAAGATGATGCAATCCTTTCTTCATAGGATGATAGATGGTTGGCCTCTCCCAGTGTGTGCTCCTCGTCACTTCCAGGAATGTCAAGCTCTAGCCCCGAATATTGGTCCACCACCTCATCAACCAAGACACGAGCATAGCCCGCTGGAATCGGGTTGCAATGGAAGGTTGCCTCGGGGGGATTTGTAAAAGCAACGACGTCCGCCACCTTCATGGATATGTTCTTCATTTTGAAGTGTAGCTCGCGGTTAGTGTTCTCCATGATGTCATCCACGGGGTAGCTATCCAGCAATGCGTCGCCCGGGGCGGAACCCACGCTGCTTCTCGGCATGGATGGGACGGTTCTATCCAATGCTGGATCATCCGCTAGCTGTTGAGACCCCCTTTGCTGGCTAAGTGAGTCGATCTGCTCCTGCTGCCGCTGGAATTTGACTGCCAAGTCCGCATGCGCTGATTTTAGGCCTTGAAGGCATTCATAGTCCTGCTTCCTCTGCTCCTCCTCCATCTTCCTCTTCTTCTCCTTCGCAATCTTCCTTCTCGCACGTTTTCTGTAGTCGGTGTTCCAGTACGAAAACCCCTCATACCACGGAATAACGCCCTTGCCTCGTGTTCTTCCCGGGTGTTCAGGATTTCCCAGGGCACGCGTAAGCTCGTCGCTCTCTCTGTTGGGCTCGAACACCCCCGATCGAGCCTCTTCTATTGTAACAAGTATCTTATCTTCGGCTCCGTTCAGACATGCCTTCTTCGAAACTAAGCCTGTCTTTTGGTCCAACTCCCCCCCCATGCGCATAGAACCAAGTCCTGCACCTGGGGGCTAGCTCAATATAACTGGAGTGACACCTGCATCCTCCATCTCTTTCTCAGACTTATCCCACTTAGGCATTGCCACCGCGTAGCCACCTGGCTCCAGCTTATGGAACTTGTCCTTTTTTGCGGCATTGGCCTTGTTTATTCTCGACCGTTCCTTAGATAATTCCGATTCCTTGAATTTCACGAAATCGTCCCAATGAGCACTTCGCTTCTCTAGTGTTCCCTTGAATACTGGAGTCTTCTTTCCTCCCTTGACGTACTCGTCCCATACACGATTCTTGTGGTTGTTGAATGCAACCGCCATATTCCTAAGAGCAGTGTCCTTGACTTTCTCCACATCCGCATCTGTGAAATGATCTGGTAGGGTGAAATGTTCCATGAGAGTTTCCCAAAGCAGAAGTTTTTGTCTGTCGTCAACAAAAGTAAGATCTGGACGTGGCTTTGCTAGCTTTCTCCATTCTTGAAGGGAGATTGGGAGTTGGTCCTTCACAAGAACTCCGCACTGACGAATGAACTTGTCCGTAATCTTCTTAGGCGCTAATGGTTTGCCATTAGGTTTGATGGCCTCGATATTGTACTTTACACCCTCCTTCAACTTTTTGTTCGGGCCTCGTACTGTCCTGCTGCCTAAAGATTTGCTCGATCCGGATGTGCTCGTCCTCCTCCCTGACACGACGTACCACCTCCGGCAGGGCCTGCTCCCTCCGCACCGAAAGTGGCCCACGCGAACGCCACCAAAGGAGATCAGGGTCGACGACGGGACCCGGGGCCGGGTTCCTCACCAAGCGTCACGCCCCTGAAGGTAGCACCTCCCAGTGCCAGCCCGGCGGAGCCCAGTCCCGGACATGGGTCCTCTGAAGCAGGACGTCGTCGTGAACTGGTCGACGGCGAGGATGCGGGCCGGGCATCATCGACAACAAATACTATATGCCGCAAAAGTAAAGTAACATTTTTTAAATGATGGATTGTGATTTCATATATGCAAATTCTAAATTTTATAACTAAAACTAACATTTCTAATATTTCTATATAACTAACATTTCTATATAACTAACATTTCTAATATTTCTATAACTAAAAAACATTTCTATATAACTAACATTTCTAATATTTCTATAACTAAAAACAGAAAAATTGCTAACATTTCTATAACAATGTGTGTGTGGACATGGTGGCCGGGGCAGGAGCTCACCGGCGAGGCGCGGCGACTGGGGGCGGCGATGGGGACGGAGACGGGCGGTGACGACGGGGATGGGGACGGGGCAGCGACGACGGGGACGGGCCGGGCGGGGACGACGGGAGGACGGGGCGGGGCGCGGCGACGGGGCGGGGCGCGGTGCCGGGGACGGGGACGGGCCGGGCGGGGACGACGGAAGGACGGGGCGGGGCTTGGTGACGGGGACGGGGATGGGCCGGGCGGCGGCGAGGGGCGGCGGCGATGGGGCAGAGGAGAAAGAAGCAGAGGGAGAGATGAGAAACTAAATTTTTTTTGAAGTGTTTTCTTATATAGAACCCACCTTTAGTACCGGTTGGAGCCACCAACCGGTACTAAAGGTCTGTTTTGACCAGGCGAAGTGGCGGGAACCGCACCCCCTTTAGTACCGGGGCGTGGCGCCAACCGGTACTAAAGGCCCCCCTTTAGTACCGGTTGGAGCCACGACCCGGTACTAAAGGGTGTGCGCTGCCAGGCGAGGGGCGCAGAAGTGTAGTCCCACCTCGCTAGCCGAGGGGCACTCGCACCTGCTTATAAGCCCCGCCGCCGCTGCTGTCTCGAGCTCCTCTCTAAAGGAGGCCTTCTGGGCCTACCTCTGCTGTGATACCCTGTTGGGCCTACTGGGCTAGCGGGCCTGCATCCTGCCCAACTAGAATTTGGGTTTCTAGTCGTATGCAGGCCGCTGTGGCCCAGTAGGTGGGCTTTTTTTCATTTAGTTTTTTTCTTTTTTTCTTTTCTGCTTTATTTATTTTGTTTTATTTATTTTTAGTTGTTTTTTGTTGTATTTTGAGTTTTTTTGTGAATATTTTTGCTTTAGGTACAAAAAATTACAAACTTTTTGTTAGTGCCGGTAGTTTTCAAATTTGAATAGTTTAAATTTTGAATTATTTGAATTTTGTGTGAATCACTAGTTTGTGAATAACTTAACTTTGAAAATAGATTGCTCAGTGATTCTTTTTTCTTATGTTTACTATTAGTGTGTTTTATCATTATATTCAATTTGGTAATGCTTAGGTTATTTAAAAAATGAAATGCCTTTGTAACGGATGAGTTTTTGTCCGAAACCCTGATACTTCGAAAGAGATTGTCCATTTTGTACACGAAGTGCATCCAGTTTTTGCGGTAACCCTCTCTACCTTTTTGCACATGCTATGTGGGTGGAATTATGATACCATGCCAACTTTCAACCTTTTCTAAGTTCATTTGAAATGCTTTTCAATTTCAGGGTCATTTAGCTGAAAAAATCAGTAAATGCATGAAAGAATTTGTTTGCACATAAAATTTCTTCGCGTTTCAAATGCCAAAACACATAACTACCCTAACTATTACAGAGATTCCCTCCTGGGTGTGAAACACAGAAGAAAGTGATGATAGTGAAGCCGATCACATCCCAAATCTTTGGGTGTGAAACATTTTCTTCGCGTGTGTCCCTTTGCGCCGTAGCCATGGAAAATCTTCATCATTTAACTGGATGCTCGGGTCAATATTCACTGTGAATGGAGCAATTTCATCAAACTTTTCATAATCTTTTGACATGTCTGTCTTGTCATCCACTCCCACGATGTTTCTCTTCCCAGAAAGAACTATGTGGCGCTTTGGCTCATCGTATGATGCATTCGCTTCCTTATCTATTCTTTTTCTTGGCTTGGTAGACATATCCTTCACATAGAAAACATGTGCCACATCATTAGCTAGGACGAATTGTTCGTCTGCATACGCAAGATTGTTGAGATCCACTGTTGTCATTCCATACTGCGGGTCTTCCGTTACCCCGCCTCGTGTCATATTGACCCATTTGCACCAAAACAAAGGGACCTTCAAAACCACGTCCATAGTCAAGTTCCCATATCTCCTCTATGTAACCATAATATGTTTCCTTTCCCGTCTTGGTTGTTGCATCAAAGCGGACACCACTGTTTTGGTTGGTGCTCTTCTTATCTTGGGCGATCGTGTAAAATATATTACCATTTATCTCGTACCCTTTGAAAGTCATTATATTCGAAGATGGTAACTGGGACAGCGAGTACATGTCATCTTCAATAGAGGCGTCATGCATGGTACGTGTCTGCAACCAGCCGGCGAAACTCTTGGTTTGTTCACATGTAATCCAGTCATCAGACCGCTCCGGGTGTTTGGAGCATAGAAAATTCTTGTGTTCGTCCATATACGGAGCCACCAAGGCGGAATTCTGTAGAACTGTGTAGTGTGCTTCAGTTAGAGAATGTCTATCCATACATATTATTTGATCCCCTCCTAGCATGCCTTTTCCATCCAGTCTACCCTTATGTCGCGATTCAGGAACACCAATCGGCTTAAGGTCAGGAATAAAGTCAATACAAAAGTCAATGACCTCCTCATTTTCATGGCCCTTGGAGATGCTTCCTTCTGGCCTAGCACGGTTATGAACATATTTCTTTAAGACTCCCATGAACCTCTCAAAGGGGAACATATTGTGTAGAAATACAGGACCCAAAATGTTAATCTCTTCACATAGGTGAACTAGGACGTGTGTCATGATGTTGAATAAGGATGGTGGGAACACCAACTCGAAACTGACAAGACATTGCACCAAACCATTCTCTAACCTTGGTATGATTTCTGGATCGATTACCTTCTGAGAGATTGCATTGAGGAATGCACATAGCTTCACAATGGCTAATCGAACGTTTTCCGGTAGAAGCCCCCTCAATGCAACCGGAAGCAGTTGCGTCATAATCACGTGGCAGTCATGAGACTTTAGGTTCTGGAACTTTTTCTCTGCCATGTTTATTATTCCCTTTATATTTGACGAGAAGCCAGACGGTACCTTAATACTGAGCAGGCATTCAAAAAAGATTTTCTTCTCTTCTTTGGTAAGGGCGTAGCTGCCATGACCCTGATGTATGCCGTCTTTTCCGTGCATACGTTGTTGGTCCTCCCGTGCCTCAGGTGTATCTTTTGTCTTCCCATACACACCCAAGAAGCCAAGCAGGGTCACGCAAAGATTCTTCGTCACGTGCATCACGTCGATTAAGAAGCGGACCTCTAGGTCTTTCCAATAGGGCAGGTCCCAAAATATAGATTTCTTCTTCCACATGGGTGCGCGTCCGTCAGCGTCATTCGGAACAGGTTGTCCGCCAGGACCCTTTCCAAAGACTACCTTCAAATCCTTGACCATATCATGTACATCAGCACCAGTACGGTGGCGAGGCTTCGTCCGGTGATCCGCCTCACCTTTGAAATGCTTGCCTTTCTTTCTTACGGCATGCCTGCTCGGAAGAAATCGACAATGTCCCAGGTACACATTCTTCTTACAATTAGCCAAATATATATTGTCGGTATCGTCCAAATAGTGCGTGCATGCGCGGTATCCCTTGTTTGTCTGTCCTGAAAGGTTACTGAGAGCAGGCCAATCATTGATGGTCATGAACAGCAACGCCTTTAGGTCAAATTCTTCCCCCATGTGCTCATCCCACGCACGTACACCTGTTCCATTCCACAGTTGTAAGAGTTCTTCAACTAATGGCCTTAGGTACACATCAATATCGTTGTCGGGTTGCTTAGGGCCTTGGATGAGCACTGGCATCATAATGAACTTCCGCTTCATGCACAACCAAGGAGGAAGGTTATACAAACATAGAGTCACAGGCTAGGTGCTATGGTTGCTGCTCTGCTCCCCAAAAGGATTAATGCCATCTGCGCTTAAACCAAACCATACGTTCCTTGCGTCATCTGCAAACTCCTTCCCGTACTTTCTCTCGATTTTTCTCCACTGCGACCCTTCAGCGGGTACTCTCAATTTTCCGTCTTTCTTACGGTCTTCTCTGTGCCATCGCATCGCCTTGGCATGCTCTTTGTTTTGGAACAAACGTTTCAACCGTGGTATTATAGGAGCATACCACATCACCTTGGCAGGAATCTTCTTCCTGAGCCGCTCGCCCTCGACATCACCAGGGTCATCGCGGCTGATCTTATAGCGCAATGCACCGCATACCGGGCAAGCGTTCAAATCCTCGTACTCACCGCGGTAGAGGATGCAATCATTAGGGCATGCATGTATCTTCGGCACCTCTAACCCTAGAGGGCAGACAGCCTTCTTTGCTTCGTATGTACTCTCGGGCAATTCGTTGTCCTTTGGAAGCATATTCTTTATCATTATCAGCAACTTTCCAAATCCCTTGTCAGATACACCATTCTCTGCCTTCCATTGCAGCAATTCCAGTGTGGTGCCCAGCTTTTTCTTGTCACCTACGCAATTCGGGTACAACAATTTTTTGTGATCCTCTAACATACGTTGCAACTTCTTCTTCTCCAAATCACTTGCGTAGTTTCTCTTTGCATCGGCAATGGCCCGACCTAGATCATCAACGGGCTCATCTGATGCCTCTTCTTCAGCTTCTTCCCGCATTGCCGGCTCAGCTTCTTCCCGCATTACCGGCTCAGCTTCTTCCCCCATTGTTGTATCATCGTATTCAAGGAACCCATGGCCAGGATAGCTGTCGTCATCCTCTTCTTCTTCATTGTCTTCCATCATAACCCCTCTTTCTCCGTGCTTGGTCCAAACATTATAGTGGGGCACGAAACCGGACTTAAACAGGTGGACGTGAATGGTTCTTGACTTAGAGTAATTTAGATCATTCTTACAGCCATCACATGGACAAGGCATAAAACCATCCGCCCGCTTGTTTGCCTCAGCCGCAAGCAGACAAGTTTGCACGCCATTAATGAACTCGGGAGAGCATCGGTCATCATACATCCATTGTCGGCTCATCTTCATTACACAACACCGGAAAATACCAAATTAATACAAGTTCATACAACACTTAAATGCAACAAACAAATAACTCTCTAGATAAAGAATTTAAATGCAACAACAAATGCAATCAAGATCGCAACTAAGGTAACAATTGATCCAACAGCATAATGATACCAAGCCTCACTATGAATGGCATATTTTCTAATATTTCTAATCTTCAAGCGCATTTTCTCCATCTTAATCTTGTGATCATCGACGACATCGGCAACATGCAACTCCAATTACATCTTCTCCCCCTCAATTCTTTTCAATTTTTCCTTCAAATCCTCGCTTTCTCTTTCAACTAAATTTAACCTCTCGACAATAGGGTCGGTTGGAATTTCCGGTTCAACTACCTCCTACATACAAATATCTATGTCAACTTGATGGGCATAATTTGTCATAAACACGAAATGCAACAAATAGTTTTAAAAGAGAATATACCACATCCAAATCATAACCCGGACAAGGGCCGACGGGGACGGATATCAAAATCATGGCACTATGTATAACAAACAACGTATGGGTAAGATAATTATACGAGTAACTATATATCCAAATCACACAAACATCAATTTTTTATATAAAACATTCATGAACAAGAGGCTCACCACAAGGTGGTGCCGGCGACGGGACGTTGCGGGTGATCGACGGTGGTTACGACGGAGATTTAGAAGGCACTAAGTAAACCACACCTACATATGTAAACTAAGTTTTATTTTTGACCTCATATTGCATATAAATCAAATACTAGCACATATATATAATTCCTCCCAAATTACTAAACTCAAAAATCAATCACTATATAAAGCATTGCACGAGCTAATCTAGCAATGAGAGATGAAAGGAAAAAGTTGCTAACCTTTGTGATCATTTGAATGGATGGGGGCCTTCAAATCTTGAAAATTTTTGGGCAAATGTGTGATGAGCTTGAGAGGAAGAGGGAAAGAACAGAGAGGAGAGGGGAAAGGGGAAGAACAGAGAGAGTTCGGGTGGACGAAGGGTGTATGTAGGACAACCTTTAGTACCGGTTCGTGATACGGCCCGGTACTAAAGGTGCTGGAGGGGCCCCGGACTGACAACATCCTGCCACCACTCACTTTAGTACCGGTTCGTGGCACGAACCGGTGCTAAAGGTTCGCCACGAACCGGTACTAATGATGTCCGCCCGCCTAGCCGTTGGAACCGGCACTAATGGACACATTAGTGTCGGCTCAAATTCAAACTGGCACTAATGTGCTTCACATTTGACCCTTTTTCTACTAGTGTAAGTTGAACAGAATTAGATGGGCAATCAATCAAGGTTTGATTTGCCGAGAACCAGCACATGTCCGGAATGACGTCCGAATCAGAAGGATAAATACTAGGATCTGATTGAGGATTGCGAGCATTCGCAGCATATTGAATCAACAGACTCAAAATGTTAATGACAAAGGATGTCAATAAGATTACTAGACTTATGGGATTAACCATAATGCAAGCAAGCAAGAATTTCAAGAGCAATAAGTTGCTGAGGATTAATGGAAGATCGAATAGTAATTTTGAAGATCCTTGTGAAACACATGAACAACTAGTGAAGAGCGGATACTCAGTATGTGTGAGGAATTATGCATAGAGGTATTAATGCGGAAAAGAGCTGCAAAGCAGTGGGTACAAAGGATTCTCGGAATATCGGAGAATTTTTCAGGGTATCATGTAATAATAGGGGCAACTGGGAGCGAAGGTATGAACGGCAAGTGTAAGCAGTTATCCATAAGGATTTATCAGTGGTCGGGAATAACAAAAGCGGTGCCCACAAAGTCTCAAGAGAACATCGGAGAGTAACTTCGAAATCTTCTAGTGAAGTAGACGATCATCGTAATAAGGTGCTCTCCGGGTGAAAGTGATCACGAGATCCTAATGTTAGATTTAGCAAAATTCATTAACCCGAATAGAAGAGTGATTAGAGTCCCAGAGTATAGATGAGGAATAAAAGATTCTAATACCACCCAATGGCGACGTGGGCCCATGGGCCGCACAGCCATGTTAGTAAAACATTTTTCATCGACTAGACTCAACTTCGGCCAAGGAGTCTAGAAGGGGGATTCCTACAGGCAGTCGGCTCTGATGCCAACTTGTGACGCCCCCAATTTGGCCGTACACTAATCATACACGCAAACGTGTATGATCAAGATCAGGGACTCGCGGGAAGATATCCCAACACAACTCTACAAATAAAATAAGTCATACAAGCATCATATTACAAGCCAGGGGCCTCGAGGGCTCGAACACAAGAGCTCGATCATAGACGAGTCAGCGGAAGCAACAATATTTGAGTACAAGCATAAGTAAACAAGTTTTCCTTAAGAAGGCTAGCACAAACTGGGATACAGATCGAAAGAGGCGCAGGCCTCCTGCCTGGGATCCTCCTAAACTACTCCTGGCCGTCGTTAGCAGCCTGCACGTAGTAGTAGGCACCTCCCGAGTAGTAGTAGTCGTCGTCAACAGTGGCGTCTCGCTCCTGGATTCCAACGTCTGGTCGCAACAATCGGATATAGAAAGGGGGAAAAGGGGGTGCAAAGCAACCGTGAGTACTCATCCAAAGTACTCGCAAGCAAGGAGCTACACTACATATGCATTGGTATCAAAGAAAGGGGGTAGTGTATGTGGACTGAACTACAGAATGCCGGAATAGGGGGGATAGCTAGTCCTGTCGAAGACTACGCTTCTAGCCGCCTCCATCTTGCAGCATGTAGAAGAGAGTATATGGTAAGTTCACCAACATCGCATAGCATAACCCTACCCGGTGATCCTCTCCTCGTCGCCCTGTTAGAGAGCGATCACTGGGTTGTATATGGGACTTGGGAGGGTGTGTTTTATTAAGTATCTGATTCTAGTTGACATAAGTTCAAGGTACAACTCCGGGTCGTCCTTTTACCGAGGGACACGGCTATTCGAATAGATCAACTTCCCTGCAGGGGTTTACCACATTTCCCAACACGCTCGATCCCCTTTGTCTAGACACACTTTCCTGGGTCATGCCCGGCCTCAGAAGATCAACACGTCGCAGCCCCACCTAGGCACAACAGAGAGTTCAGCACGCCGGTCTAAATCCTCTGGCACAGGGGTCTGGGCCCATCGCCCATTGCACACCTGCATGTTGCGTGGGCGGCCGGAAGCAGACCTAGCCTCCCTAATACAAGAGCAGGCATTCTAGTCCAATCCGGCGCGCGCCGCTCAGTCGCTGACGTCACGAAGGCTTCGGCTGATACCACGACGTCGAGTGCTCATAACTGTTCCCGCGTAGTTGGTTAGTGCGTATAGGCCAGTGGCCAGACTTAGATCAAATACCAAGATCTCGTTAAGCGTATTATTTTGAAGTAACCGCGAACGCCGACCAGGGCCAGGCCCACCTCTCTCCTAGGTGGTCTCAACCTGCCTTGTCGCTCCGCCACAAAGTAATAGTCGGGGGCCGTCGTGAACCCAGGCCCACCTCTACCGGGATGGAACCACCTGCCCCTTCAGCCCCCACATCGGAACCACATGCGGGTACTCTACGAGCCGACCCGACTTTAGTCACCACCTGTATAGTATGTAAGTATGTATGTATATACCCGTGATCACCTCCCGAGTGATCACGGCCCGATAGTATAGCATGGCAGACGGACAAGAATGTAGGGCCACTGGCTAGTACAGGATCTGGTGAGCCTTCGGGATGGGGGGCCGAACACGTGATCATCTCCGCCTTTCTTATCCAGTCCTGGCCGAGAGTGATTTTTTCAGAATGATGTTATGACAAATAAAAAGACAGCATGTTCGGCTGCAGAATTACTTATGTGGGTATCTAAACGGTTGCAGTTGAGACCCGCATCCTCGATGGTGTCCGGACACTTTATTCGTGATCCGAAGAACAATCCATACATCTCTTCAAGCGTCACGCCGAAGAATTTCTGAATAGTTCACGGTCCTTCTGGGTTGAACTCCCACATACGGAGAGATGATGTCGGCATGGTAGGACCCGACGAACTAGCATAACTTGCATTACCTTGACAAGACTGACATCCCTCTTGAGGAGATCTCGGATGCGACTTTGCAATGTCAGCACGTCATTAACTGGCCCCCAGTCCAGCCCCTTGTTGACCCATGACGCCAGTTCCGGCGGGGGACCCGAGCGGAAGGCGGGGGCAACTGCCCACTTTGTACTTCGGGGAGCTGTGATGTAAAACCACTCCCGCTGCCATAAGTTGGACACCTCCGGGAAGGAACCATATGGCCATAGAGCATCGGCGCCTTTGCTTATTATGGCACCTCCGCATTCTGCGTGTCGCCCATCGATCGTCTTCGGCTTCACATTGAAGGTCTTGAGCCATAAGCCGAAGTGTGGGGTGATGCGGAGGAAGGCCTCACACACGACGATAAACGACGAGATGTGAAGGATGGAATCTGGAGCTAGATCGTGGAAATCGAGCCCGTAATAGAACATAAGCCCTCTTACAAAGGGATCAAGACTAAAGCCTAGCCCTCGGAGGAAGTGGGAAACAAATACGACACTCTCGTTGGGTTCGGGAGTGGGGATGACCTGCCCTTGAGCAGGCAGCCTGTGCGAGATTTCGGCGGTCAGATACCTGGCTTCCCTTAGCTGAGCCTTGGGTGTTGAACTCGAGGTGGGGGAAGGGAAGGATCGAGCGCGAGAAGAAAAGGACAGGCCTTGGCCCCTTTATAAAAAGGGTGAATACCAAGCGTCCTCCGTGGTTTGGAACTTGCCTAAAATCGAGGAGTCATACTAACAAGCACGATTGGGTTACCCACACCCGTATTGATGAGAATCCCGTGATAAGGGGAACACGATCTCTGCTTCGACAAGACGTGCCAATAAAACCGCCTCGCAACACGTGCAGTGGCAGGCTGGGAAAAACGGTTCGTAATGGACCACGGCAGGATGTCACGTTATGAAAAGTTGTCAGCAGAGATTTGTGGAATAATTATCTCTCTACGGTGGTATGTGGAATTTGTTTTGCAGAGCCGGACACGATCCTTGTGTTCAAAATCTTCTATGGAGTATTCGGAGAAGGAACCCGCCTTGCAATGTCGAAGACAATCTGCGTGCCGGACTCATCGTCATTGAAGCCTGGTTCAGGGGCTACTGAGGGAGTCCTGGATTAGGGGGTCCTCGGACAGCCGGACTATATACTTTGGCCGGACTGTTGGACTATGAAGATACAAGATTGAAGGCTTCGTCCCGTGTCCGGGTGGGACTCTCCTTTGCGTGGAAGGCAAGCTTGGCGATTCGGATATGTAGATCTCCTTCTCTGTAACCAACTCTGTGTAACCCTAGCCCCTCTGGTGTCTATATAAACCGGAGGGTTTAGTCCGTAGGACAACAATAATCATAATCATAGGCTAGCTTCTAGGGTTTAGCCTCTACGATCTCGTGGTAGATCAACTCTTGTAATACTCATCATCAAGATCAATCAAGTAGGAAGTAGGGTGTAACCTCCATCGAGAGGGCCCGAACCTAGGTAAACATTGTGTCCCCCGCCTCATATTACCATCAGCCCTAGACGCACAGTTCGGGACCCCCTACCCGAGATCTGCCGGTTTTGACACCGACACACGGCCCGATAGTATAGCATGGCAGACGGACAAGAATGTAGGGCCACTGATGGAATACTAGCATCCTATACTAAGCATTTAGGATTGTAGGTAAAGGTAACAACGGTAGTAGCAAAGACAGGGTATGCATCAGAATAGGTTTAACGGAAAGCAGTAGCATAGTACACTACTCTAATGCAAGCAGTAGAGAGAAGAATAGGCGATATCTGGTGATCAAGAGGGGGGGCTTGCCTGGTTGCTCTGGCAAGAAGGAGGGGTCATCGACACCGTAGTCGAACTGGGGTCGCCGGCAGTCTCGGGGTCTACCGGAAAGAAGTAACGGAGGGGGAATACAATAAATAATAGAGCAATCAAAGTATCACAAAGCATAACAAGATAATACGCGGTGCTAGAGGTGACCTAACGTGGTACTAAGTGATACCGGCAAAGGGGGGAAACATCCGGGAAAGTATCCCCGATGTTTTCGCGTTTTTGGATAGATGAACCGGAGGGGGAAAGTTGTGTGTTCATTATGCTAGGGATGTGTGGCGGACGAACGGGCTACGTATCCGGATTCTTCTCATCGTTTCGAGCAACTTTCATGTACACAGTTTTTTCATCCGAGCTACAGATTATTTTATATTAATTTCTAAAGATTTAAATCATTTTCTAAATTGTTTTAATTCGAAATTAAATGTGAAATGCTAGGTGCACCCAATTCTAGTACACAGAAGTTTACCAGAGGGGCTGACATGTGGGACCAGGGGGGCCCAATTGACCAGTCAAACTTTGACTGGTCAACTGGGGGTAGGGCCCCTGTCATTGTTTGTCTAATTTAACTAACAAATTAATTAGACTAATATAGGTTGAGTTAATTAAATTAATAAATTTTTTATTTATTTATGCTTGAAAATATTTTTTATTATTTATTTAAATAGGGGCAGATTTTTTATTATTTATTTAAATAGGGGCAGGGCCCACTGTTAGTGGCTAACTAGGAGGGGGTTAGTGCTAATCTAACTCCCAATAAGTAGGGGCCTGCCCAATCTGGCAGAGGCGCAGCCGGCAGGGGCTACGCCCGCGCACAGACGGGGGACACCGGCGTGGCAGGCTGGCTGGGCGGATCGGCGGCGAGCGGCACGGCATGGGAGCATGAGGGACGGGCGCGGGGCAGCGCAAATTGGAGGGGCGAGCTCGCGCGGGGCCAATGGCAGAGGCGGGCGCGGCCAACAACGACGGAGCGCGGCGGGCGGCGCCTGGTGCGGTCAGGCGCGGTTGTAGGCAGGCGGCGGGAGGCGCGGCTTGTAGCGGCGAAGCCAAGGGCGACCGAAGGCGGTGGGGGCTAGCAGCGGCAGAAGAAGAATCAGCAGCGGTAGCGTCTAGGAACGGCAGCAGCAACAGGCGGATGCCGCGACAGCAGTGAGGAGCAGGGGCGGCCAGCCGGAGCAGGCCCGGCCTGGCGCGGTTGTCTGCGGCGGCCCTGACGAGCGCGAGGAGTGGCAGGCATATGCCGGCGACTGGCAGGCAGAAGCGGCGCGGGACTGCACGGGCGGGCGCCAGAGCTGGGTGAGGGGAGCGACGGACTCGGGCGGGTTAGCGCGCGTTGCGCAGCAGAAACGGCGCAGTAGATAGGAGTAGGGGAGGAGTGGCCCCAGGCGCGGCCGGAGCAAGACGAAGAGGACGGCGGGACTACGGCTCTACCTAGCTACAACTCGAAACCGAGCTTAATGACAGAGGGAACTGCAGTGGTGCTCACAACGAGGGAGACGACGGCGAGCTCGCATGGACGCGGGGAGGACCGGAGCGAGGCTAATCGCCGGCAAGGGCGGCGATGTATGCGGAGATGACGTTGTCGATGGCGAATGTACAGGACGTCCCGGCTTGATTCGATGCTCGGGGTAGATGCAGCCGAGCACGACGGTTCTCCTGGAGGTCTTCCCAGGTGGTGAGGCGCACGTTGGCCGCGGCAACGATGGCGAGGCGCGCGGTCACCGTGTGAGCTTCCGAGCACAAAATCGATCCAAAGAGGAGGGGGCGAAGGGGGGTCGAGGAGGAACTGGACGAGAGGGCTCTAGGGTTTTCGGTGGGCTCCTTTATAGGTAAAGGAGGGACACGGATGGCCGCCACGCACGCCAAGGCACGGCCATGGCCGTGGATGGCTGCAACGCCTCTGTTCAGTTAACAGAGAGGTAGAAGGAGAGGGGGAGTTGGGCTGGCCTAGCTCTTGTTGCTAAATGGGCCAAAGGTCACAATGCCATATCCAATCATCTTATTCTACTACTATTTTGCATTTCTCCTCTGTTTCTATTTTAAGTTCTACCCAAATGAATTTTGTTGTAGTTGAAATTTGTCACACAAATACTAGGCATTATTTTGAGCATACCAACAAAGTTGGGAGGCAACTGGAGTTAAATAAGTAATTGTTTATTCTGAGAAGGTCATTTTATTTGCTGCTAGACCATTTATTAATTTACTTGAAATTTATTTGTGAGTCAAATGGAGTTAGTTTCAACATGAAAATTGATCAGAGGGAATTATAAAATAATTTGAACATTTTTGTTTTGTTGTTCGAATAAATATTATTTTTACTTTATTTTAAAATTTGAATTTGAATCGGTTTTGAACTAACGCGAGATTAACAACAGTAATCGTGGTGACATGGCATCATTGAAGTGGGATTACTGTAGCATAATTATCTAGGCATCACACTCCCGAGCCCCGAACGGACTCCAGATTATCCCTCCCGAGAGAGTTTAGGGCTTGGCGGCGGCTCCGTATTGTGAAACGCGATGAATCCTTCTCTTTGATTTTTTTCTCCCCGAAAGTGAATATATGGAGTTGGAGTTGAGGTCGGTGGAGCGTCAGGGGGCCCACGAGGCAGGGGGCACGCCCAGGGGGTGGCGCGCTCCCCACCCTCGTGGACAGGGTGTGGGCCCCCTGACGTGGATTCTTCTTCCAATATTTTTTATATATTCCAAAAATAATCTTCGTTGATTTTCATGTCATTCTGAGAACTTTTATTTCTGCACAAAAATAACACCATGGCAATTCTGCTGAAAACAGCTTCAGTCCGGGTTAGTTCCATTCAAATCATGCAAGTTAGAGTCCAAAATAAGGGCAAAAGTGTTTGGAAAAGTAGATACGACGGAGACGTATCAAAATGGGTATATCTACTTAATGAAACATAAGTTTGAAACATTTGAAAAGTTCAAAGAATTTCAGAGTGAAGTGGAAAATCATCGTAACAAGAAAATCAAGTTTCTACGATCTGATCGTGGAGGTGAATATTTGAGTTATGAGTTTGGACTTCATTTGAAACAATGTGGAATAGTTTCGCAACTCACGCCACCTGGAATACCACAGTGTAATGGTGTGTTCGAACGTCATAATCGTACTTTACTAGATATGGTGTGATCTATGATGTCTCTCACTGATTTACCGCTATTGTTTTGGGATTACGCTTTAGAGACAGCTGCATTCACATTAAATAGGGCACCATCTAAATCCGTCGAGACGACACCTTATGAACTGTGGTTTGGCAAGAAACCCAAGTTGTCGTTTCTTAAAGTTTGGGGATGCGATGCTTATGTGAAAAAGCTTCAACCTGATAAGCTCGAACCCAAATCGGAGAAATGTGTCTTCATAGGATACCCGAAGGAGATTGTTGGGTACACCTTCTATCATAGATCCAAAGGCAAGATATTCGTTGCTAAGAATGGATCCTTTCTAGAGAACGAGTTTCTCTCGAAAGAAGTGAGTGGGAGGAAAGTAGAACTTGACGAGGTAATTATACCTTCTCCCTTATTGGAAAGTAGTTCATCACTGAAATCAGTTCTAGTGATTCCTACACCAGTAAGTGAGGAAGCTAATGATGATGACCATGAAACTTATGATCAAGTTACTACCAAACCTCGTAGGTCAACCAGAGTAAGATCCGCACCAGAGTGGTACGGCAATCTTGTTCTGGAAGTCATGTTACTTGACCATGACGAACCTACGAACTATGAGGAAGCGATGATGAGCCCAGATTCCGCAAAATGGCTTGAGGCCATGAAATCTGAGATGGGATCCATGTATGAGAACAAAGTGTGGACTTTGGTTGACTTGCCCGATGATCGGCAGGCCATAGAGAATAAATGGATCTTCAAGAAGAAGACTGACGCTGACGATAATGTTACTATCTACAAAGCTCGACTTGTTGTGACAGGTTTTCGACAAGTTCAAGGAGTTGACTACGATGAGACCTTCTCACCCATAGCGATGCTTAAGTCCGTCTGAATCATGTTAGCAATTGCCGCATTTTATGATTATGAAATTTGGAAAATGGATGTCAAAACTGCATTCCTAATGGATACCTTAAAGAAGAGTTGTATATGATTCAACCAGAAGGTTTTGTCGATCCAAAAGGTGCTAACAAAGTGTTCAAGCTCCATCGATCCATTTATGGACTGGTGCCAGCCTCTCGGAGTTGGAATATACACTTTGATAGTGTGATCAAATCATATGGTTTTATATAGACTTTTGGAGAAGCCTGTATTTACAAGAAAGTGAGTGGGAGCTTCGTAGCATTTCTGATATTATATGTAGATGACATATTGTTGATCGGAAATGATACTGAATTTCTGAATAGCATAAAAGGATACTTGAATAAGAATTTTTCAATGAAAGACCTCGGTGAACCTGCTTATATATTGGGCATCAAGATCTATAGAGATAGATCAAGACGCTTGATTGGACTTTCACAAAGCACATACCTTGATAAAGTTTTGAAGAAGTTCAAAATGGATCAGGCAAAGAAAGGGTTCTTGCCTGTATTACAAGGTGTGAAGTTGAGTCAGACTCAATGCCCGACCACTGCAGAAGATAGAGAGAAAATCAAAGATGTTCCCTATGCTTCAGCCATAGGCTCTATCATGTATGCAATGCTGTGTACCAGACCTGATGTGTGCCTTGCTATAAGTTTAGTAGGGAGGTACCAAAGTAATCCAGGAGTGGATCACTGGACAGCGGTCAACAACATCCTGAAATACCTGAAAAGTACTAAGGATATGTTTCTCGTATATGGAGGTAACAAAGAGCTCGTCGTAAACGGTTACGTCGATGCAAGCTTTGACACTGATTCGGATGACTCTAAATCACAAACCGGATACGTGTTTTTATTAAATGGTGGAGCTGTTAGTTGGTGCAGTTCCAAGCAGAGCGTCCTGGCGGGATCTACGTGTGAAGTGGAATACATAGCTGCTTCGGAAGCAGCAAATGAAGGAGTCTGGATGAAGGAGTTCATATCTGATCTAGGTGTCATACCTAGTGCATCGGGTCCAATGAAAATCTTTTGTGACAATACTGGTGCAATTGCCTTGGCAAAGGAATCCAGATTTCACAAGAGAACCAAGCACATCAAGAGACGCTTCAATTCCATCCGCGATCAAGGAACACTTTGTGTGCTACCAAACGTCACAACGTAACTGGCTGATTATAAAGGTGCTCTATAGGTGTCTCCGATGGTATTTGTTGAGTTGGCATGGATCAAGATTAGGATTTGTCACTCCGACTGTCGGAGAGGTATCTCTGGGCCCTCTCGGTAATGTACATCACAATAAGCCTTGCAAGCAATGTAGCTAATGTGTTAGTTACGGGATGTAGCATTACGGAACGAGTAAAGAGACTTGCCAGTAATGAGATTGAACTAGGTATTGAGATACCGACGATCGAATCTCGGGCAAGTAACATACCGATGACAAAAGGAACAACATATACCGTTATGCGGTTTGACCGATAAAGATCTTCCTAGAATATGTAGGAGCCAATATGAGCATCCAGGTTCCTCTATTGGTTATTGACCAGAGACATGTCTCGGTCATGTCTACATAGTTCTCGAACCCATAGGGTCCGCACGCTTAACGTTCGGTGACGATCGGTATTAAGAGTTTATGTGTTGTGATGTACCAAAGGTAGTTCGGAGTACCGGATTTGATCACGGACATGACGAGGAGTCTCGAAATGGTTGAGACGTAAAGATCGATATATTGGAAGCCTATGTTTGGACATCAGAATGGTTCCGGGTGAAATCGGGAGTATAACGGAGTACCGGGAGGTTACCGGAACCCCCCGGGAGGTATATGGGCCTTATTGGGCCTTAGTGGAAAAGAAGGGAAAGAAGCAAAGGAGAGGGCCCCCCCCAAGCCTAGTCTGAATTGGGAGGGGGGCCGGCCCCCCTTTCCTTCCTTCTTCCCTTTCCTTCCTTCTCTCCTAATGCCAACAAATGGAAGGGGGTCCTACTCCAGGTAGGAGTAGGACTCCTTGGGCGCGCCTAGAGAGGCCGGCCCCCTCCCCCTCCTCCGCTCCTTTATATACGGGGAGGGGGGCACCCATGGACACACAAGTTGATCATTGATCTTTTAGCCGTGTGCGGTGCCCCCTCCACTATAATCCACCTCGGTTATATCGTAGCGGTGCTTAGGCGAAGCCCTGTTCCGGTAGCATCATCATCACCGTCATCACGCCGTCGTGCTGACGAAACTCTCCCTAGAAGCTCTACTGGATCGTGAGTTCGCGGGACGTCACCGAGCTGAACGTGTGTAGATCGCGGAGGTGTCGTACCTTCGGTGCTAGATCGGTCGATCGTGAAGACGTACGACTACATCAACCGCGTTGTCATAACGCTTCCGCTTACGGTCTACGAGGGTACGTAGACAATACTCTCCCCTCTCGTTGCTATGCATCACCATGATCTTGCATGTGCGTAGGAAATTTATTGAAATTACTGCGTTCCCCAACAGTCATCGCCATCTCCAATGCCATCACCGTCGAGGATCACGCACGCGGTAACCAGAGGCAGCCCTACGTCTAGTAGTAGTGCTTACCAAGCCAGCTCCTGAGCCAAAGCATCCTGTGAGCGTCTGTCGTGGCAAGAAACCCAACACCCCGATTCCTGTTGTCTAGCAGGTGGCTCAAAGCAACCATCAGAGCCTCCTGGCTGAAGCCACCTTGGTCCATGACAGCGGTGTGCATCTCAGGGTGGACGTCAAGGGACTTGCTCTCCACGATGGCAGTTGCCACCTCCTTCACGGCCTCAGTCATGCTGGTGAAGACACTGATCTCCTCCTCCATCAAGACGCCCCTCTTCCTCTTTCTATCAAGCACAGGGACATGCTCAAAGGCTTTTTAGGGCAATCAAGGACTGCCTCTGCATACTGGGTGTCTGAGAACTCAGTCATGGGCGAACCGAGAGGCTCACCGGAAGCCATGGCATGCTTGCCGATTGCCAGCCCAAAGAAGAAGATGTGCTGCATTTGGTTGTAGTTCTGGATGGGTGTGTTGAGGAACTCGACGTCTTTGGGTGGTCCTAAGAAAGAAACACAGTGTTGTTAGTTGCGAGAAGGCAATGGTTGACAATGTGAAAAACAAGGGAGACGTGAGCTAACCGCAACATGGCCGGTGTAGTGCTTTGCCTCCAGAACGATCGAGCAGGTGTTCTAATCCCATGAGGCGCCGCTAAGGTCTCTGAACATGGACACTGTGATCCATCGAGCTCTCCACTTCATGAGGTGGTTGTAGACCTGGGTGGAAGTCACCTCCTGGCCACAAAACTCAAACACCTGCTTCGCAACGGTGTTCAAGTGCACCTCCTTGAAGCCCTTGTCAGTCCTAACCCCACTAGGTATGAGCTCACATGTCTTGTTAAGCACGAACATAGACATGAACGGTTGCCACTTCATGGTGTTCCCCCTACCATCCTTCTTTGCCTTTGTTGGTGCCATTTGTGCAGCGGCAGCAGCAACAACACTTGGCTCAGCGAGCACAAAGGCTGTAGGCACAAAAGGAGGGCACGTTCCTGAAACCTCTAACACATCTGAATCAGCAGTCATCTGTTCATCGAGGGGGGTTGGGAGTCCTCAACATAGGACGGAGGGAACTGGCTCTCGGACAGGACAAGGCCTGGCTAAGATCTTGCATTTGCATGGTCATGTCCTACAATCGCAGGACACATTCATAATGAGCATAGCACACACTACCGGACAATCTAGCTCAACATAGCACGATATGATCAGCATACATCACAACTAGCTACCAATCCAGTGTGAACACTACCCTAGCATGCCACAAATCGACCACCAATAGGTACCACAACATCACAATCTCACAGATTGGCACCCAAATACAAACCTAGCATGCTACAAGATGCTCATAGATCAAAACCTACCACAAGCTCGAACATCAAACCCTACCACATGGTCTCGGATCTAGCTACAACGAGTAGAAAGAATGGGTGATTGAACTCACAAAGGCCATCGCTGCAGCTCGAGGGAGACACTGAAACGGTTGGAGAAGATGAGGTCACGAGTCCCCACCGCCGTGGGCCGCCGGGCGGGGAAGGAGCGCCGCTTACCTGCTCGTCGGTGCTAATGTGCGTCAGCAGGAAAGCTTGAAAGGGGGGAGAAGGGTGACGGGAGTTTAGGCGGTGAGGCGAAGATGGCTATATGGGGCGACTGAATCAGCAGGAGGTGAGCCGAAATTCACCTGTCGATTTTTCGGAGACGCGCACGAGCTCGCGCCATCTTAGTGGTCGCACGAGCTCAGCGTCACGTTTCCTTCCCTGCCTCGGCCGAGCATCACTCACTAGAAACTGCCGATTCGAACGTTCCTAGTGGGCCTGGCTGGGAGGTGCATTAATGTTTATGCGATGCGGGACAAATAGTGTATGCGAACAGCCAAACAGCCCATTATTGTCCTGCGCGGGCCTGATTGGCCTTTATGCCGGCTACCAAACACGCTCCAAGCTAGTGGAAAACCATACAAGTCATTTGGGGGCCTACCAAACCTATCCATTCTGCTGCTGGAGGATGTATCATTGCAGATCGAAGGGCCTATCACTTTCCAAAGTGGCCTACTCAGAAGCCTCGTGGTACTCGAGCTTTATTACATGCGCATGGGAAGAGAAGTGCAGCGCTGGACGCAGCGGCATCTGCACGCACAGCATCGACGACGCGCAGGCCTTTGTGATTCCAATCAGAGTAGGTTGCTAGTTAGAGTATATGGGTGTAGGGCATCGTTTTGCAGTGTATATCTGTATTAGGGAGTAGGGCGTTTTGATGACCGAGCTCCATGAAGCCCTTTATTTTTGAAAAATTTAAAATTCAAACTTTCCGACTTAAAAAATTCTGAGAAAAAATATGCAACTATACAAGGATGAAATGTATGTGTGTGTAAAAATTCAAGATGAAATACTTTGAAATGCAACCTATACAAAAAAGACAAATTTCTGGACTTTGAGAATAAATAGTATCATGTGTTAAAAAGCCTCAGATTTGTCTTTTTTGCACAGCCTTCATTTCAACGTATTTCGTCCTAAAAATTTACACACATGTGTGTTATGCCTCCATGTATATCTGTAATTGTTTTCCAGATTTTTTTGAATTGTAAAAATATGAATTTTCATGAATTTTGTGTTTTTAAAAAACCGGCCTCCATGAAAGCCGAGCTCCAAAAGGCATTTTCGTGTATTAGGGGCGAACAGGCTGACAGTACAAGCTGACACAAAGTCAAGTACATGCTCCAAATGTCAATATGAGTCTGACCATTCCCCCACATGTGGGCCTTCGCAATTCTGACAATATGAACGCAGCTACCATGCTACGCGCCATTGCGATAGTGTATAACATAATTTCTTTTTACCAGCAAGCACGTACAGATGCCGCTGCATTCAGGACGTCCACTCTCCGCATGGGAATAGAATCCTTGGATTTTGAGCTAACATCGATGCCGAAACTTAGATGCTGAGGCTGGAACTTGTGAGTTCTACAACTGGCTTTTCTCGTCTGGAATTCCTCCCAAACATCCAGGAGATATGACTATCTATCTTTATTTTGCCGGAGGAAAATACTCCCTCCGTCCCAACTTTGTACTAATTTTAGTATAAAGTTGTACTAGAGTTGAAACATTTATATTGGGATGGAGGGAGTATATCCGAAGAAGAGGCGGAAAAGGAAGCACATCGCAGGGAAGATGAAGCCAAGAAGAATATTAGGAAGCAGCTTGCTGCCAATCAAAATGGCCATAGAACGATTTTGAAGGTGGAATGAATGAACTAGGCGAACAAATGTAGTTTCTCTTTTTTTTTTTCTTGTGGTTTGGGTTATCATTTCTCTTCTACTTCCCAGCATACGCTTCCATTGCTTTCAGGCTGTGCTCTTAAGATGCAAAAAAAATCTATGTTAGGCATGTTTTGTACTTCAGCAAGTGTTAAGGTGGGTGGAAAGGCTAGAAAAAAAGTGAAATTAAATTTTACTTTTGTTTTCACTTGAAGCTGCATCAGTGGTATAAGCGGTGAATGGCACAGTTGGTAGTATCCGAAATCTGTGTGTGAAGCTGTATCAGTCTGCTCATGAACTTAAGTTGCATTTTTAAAAATTGGTGCAGATTTGTTTTGAGTGTTGTCTAGTTTTAGAGGTCCTCAATTCAGTAAAAAAGAAAAACCATGGCAGCCCAGCAGAGCCACGCTCTGTCCATCACCAGCCGCACCACACACAGAAACAGATTGGCAATGCCAAGTGGTGACCACGCGAACTAACGATGCCCAGTTCCACTGGAAAAGGGCCCAGAAACATTTGGCACTCTTTCTTACCATAAAAAACTTCACCGTGTAAAGTTACAGGTTCATTTTCAAGCAACAGACAGGGACATGAGGCAGCAGTATTTGGGACCAAGCACTTCCACAGTTTCATGACCCACGCAGGTACATACCGCACTGCTTTACCAATAACATGCCCTAGAAAAAAGTTTCTGGAGACCATCAAACGATGAATCGTTTAGTCTTGGCTGGCGAAACGCGGGCTTCCGCGAATTTTGCTATGTAGAGTCGCTCAAGCTCAAGCGAACTCTTCTTCACTTGCTGCGAGAAAGGTACTTCGGTTAGGATGCTGCATGGATTAAAAAAAGGTAGTGCAAGAAAGGGACTTTGCTTAGGATGCTGCATACATAAAAAAAAAAGCAGTGCAAGAAATACTTCAGTTGGTCAGAAGAACCATAGCTCTAATCCCTGTGCTGGGTATTTCCACTTAAAACTACAGTATATGCTAGTATGCACCATGCAGGAAGATACATCATCAGTGCGTGCCATTGCTCTATTTTCGTTTTGCAGCTGCCACCACTCCCATCGTTTAGCGCGACCAACTCTAGCACAGCTGATTGTACGAATGTATTTTTTGTACAAGGAACCATTGAGTAAAAACACAGATCGCTACAATAGCTGTGATGCTAAGTAGCAAATCAATTTGCAGTAACTGCTGCCCAGCAGATGTATCATCTGATTAGTTGATAATACCATCTGCTGAGGCATGACTAGTGAACTCTATTGAGATCAAAGTGAAGAGGACCAGATGGCATAAGCCAATGAATAAGGGTTCAGAGCAAGTTGGATATGGTTTAGATTCATAACAAGGACCAAGTGCAAGAAGTTCAGAGCAAAAGGGATATGGTTTAAAATTCACAGACTGCATAAATTTAAGGCTGTATGAAACAATAGGTGCGCTAGGAAAGTTCTGGTGCACATATGGAGTATGGACATGGTCACTGTAACAGGAAAAAGGCTATAAAAATTAAAAGATATATGGGAGCTAAGGAGTCAATTAGCTGGTGTTATGCCCATTTTATGCTTGTAACTTTGTATTCCTTGTAAATACAGAGGCTATGGGTAGTTGAAGGTACTGGTAAGTAATTCACTATAATTGCATCTAGCATAATGTCTGACGTCGAAGTCAAATTCAATCTGCATCATTAAATCTTTAGACTTACTAAATCATTTAATCTAGACAGTTAGAATATATATTTAAAAAATAAGTGCAATGTCATATACTTGTGTTCCACCTTTTTTCTAGTGACATGCACTCCTTACATTTTTTAAGAAGCATTATATCAAATACAATCTTTGCATTGCTACTTTCTGGGCATGAATAAGAAGAGTATGAGGCTGCTGGTTGTGGGCCAGACGTAACAGAACGTCCGTTATGACATAGGAGAAACTCTCTTCTGTCTACTCGCATCCTTCTCTTCACCCACTCTTAACTAAAACAAACATCACTGACAAACTCCCTACAAACCCTCTGTTGATTTCCTAATTCCTACATCACAACAACAAGTTAAGCGATTGATCATGACTAGTGGAGGGGAGCTCTTATCTGTTCTGGATGGCTCCTGGAATGTATGCTTTGAATCGCTAAGTTGACAGCCCAGAAAATTTGAGGGTTGCTTCCACTAGAGCAATACAACTTGAAGCACAAATAGTGTATGTTTCAGTAATCGGGATCAATGCCAGCTTGAAACCATCTGCACTAGATTGCTCTCAGCTAGATAGCCTTTATGACAAATGGCACCGCTTGGTGCTTGGTCTTATATCTCGTAAGCCACATGACTCGAACAATGGTTGGTGTTTCACAAAAATATCAGTGGAGATTCATCCATACATGGATGAAAGAAACATGTCACCATTACTCCATTAACATCAATCGACTGTGGTGGACTTAAGATGCCATCAACTTGGCTGCTAAGTCAGTGGCATGTCATACTTTCAGAACACCAGAAACAGATCCTTACACTTGCGAGCTGGAACTTGGAAGGCTCAAAATCTGGCTAAAATTGCAACCTACGTCTCGTGCTTGCTACCATGAAGGCAATAAATAGAAGGTGCTACCATGGACTGTAGATAGCTATATTTGTACTTGAGTGGCCGAAGAGAAGAATGCACAAAGGTTTGCACCGACTAAATGTATCAGACACTTGAAATAGAGCTGTGTTGTAAATTGTACCAGAGGGGGGCAGGGGATACCTCTAAATGGAAATGTGAACAGAGAAGACTTGCGCGCTCTCTGTTGTGTGTTTATAAACCCAGAGTAGTGTTTAACACGATAAGCACAGTGAGTAAAAACACGTTGGGGCTATTCATTGGGACATATTTGGATCACTCGACTCAAAATTAACAGGATTCGATTGGGACTATTCACTGGGACATATTGGGACTATTCATTGGGACATACTTCCATCACTGTAAACTCTTTCTGCCTATCACTGTAAACTCTTCCAAATACTCCCAATGTGTAAACTCTTTCTACCTATCAATGCAAAGATAGGTACCTAGCTTATTCGCGAAAACATTATGCGATTCATAAGTCGTTAACCTTTAGCTACTGTATAAAACTGCGCATAACACGATTCAGTCAGTGGGCGCAGGTAGGCTCCCGTACCTGCTCAATTCAACTCGTCGTCCCTCATGACGCGCTCGCCGGAGGGCCCGCCGCCCGTGCCGCCGCCGCCAGAGCCGACGGCTTCGTCTTCCTCCCGGAGGATCATCTGCATATCGTTGACGCGCGTCCGGACGACGTTCGTGATCATGACTGCGCGCGAAATCAGAAAAAAAAAATCAGCGCGGGCGGCGGCGGCGGTAGATTGCAATACTAGGGATACGGGCATGAGGGGAGGGGATTGGCTTACTCGCGGCGGTGCCCAGTGTCCAGATCCACAGGATCTTGAGGCCGGGGCTCTTCTGGCTCCACCTGGTCACCATTGGAGCCGCGACGACCTTGAGCGCGGTGGTGGGCTGGAGGAGAGGCGCGGATTTCAGGCAGATTTTCGGCCTGCTTGGAGGACGACGGAGTCACGGAGTTAGCAAGGGCTTTGGGTTTTTTCAGAGTAACATTTCGCTTGTTTTATGAGGATTGTTTTGTAATATTCAGTTTCCACGGGAGAAGTGAGTGTAAAAGAACATTGCAACAAGATCGGCTTCCGCTATGTCATGCCTCCTGTCCTTGTTTTTTTCTTTTCGAATGATCCTGTCCTTGTTTTTTAACAAGGGGAGTCCTAGAACCGATATATTTTCAGCAAAGTTGATAAGTACTATCTTTGTAAATTAGTACTCCCTCCGTCTCATAATGTAAGACGTTTTTTTTATGTCAAAAAACATCTTACATTATGGAACGGAGGGAGTAATATATAAGATGTTTTAAAACATTAAAGTAGTTGACGCTATGACCATCGCCCCTGACCATTTACTTTGCCATTGCTCAGCAAGGGGAAAAGGCATCCCATTCCTCAAGGTTGAAGAAGGATGCAAAGGTGATTAACACCACTGCATTGCCAACAATCAACTCAAGCCATCCTATATGTAGACCGGAAACAACTAATGATTATAACTTCTTTCCTGGTCGCAAAGTCATCATTATGCATCTGAGAAGATGAGGATCATCGTAGCTAGCTTGAACACCCCTTGAGGCACCGGATCAAGTGAGTCCATCCTCATCCTGACCTCCCCATCTACCACTTCGGTAGGAAGGGAGGAAAGAAAAAGAACATATCAAGTCGATCCGTGTGCCTATCAGGATTATTGATGAAGCAACAACCTAATCTACCATCGGCCATTCGCTTTTACATGTCAACAGGGGGACGGGGAGGCTGACCACCATAAGCTCCTTGCTTGCTTTGGTGATGAGCTCCCTGACGACATAAGGCTAGTAATCTCTAAGACAGTTATGTCCCTACATCTACCGTATGCATGGCCGACCAGAGATCCCCTCCCACCCCCACTCCAGGCAACGATACCACCTAAGAAGGAGAAAAGGTGAGATGGGGAGAAGGAGGAGACTCTAAGAAGAATGGGAAGAGGAGACAAAAAAGAGAAGAAGAAAATGAGAGCCTAACTCATGGCATCTCTAAAAGATATAAAAAATGGACTTCAAAGATGCATGCAGATTGTTCACAAAGACTGCACGTAATTGTATCGACAATAAACTTGGCATAAACTTTTCGTCACTTACATGTGTGTTTCACGTATTGACATATTAGACCCCTTACAGACCTATGATTTATTGCTTCCTCCTATTCTCATCTCTCCCTCATATGATGATAGGTTGTATGTGCAAGATATACACTCGGATCACATAAAAAAACACTTACGCAGATGTTGAGCAATGGTTCAAAGTGACATGAAGAATGTTATTATTTAACAGTCATTACAATGGCATGTATGCCAATAATTGACATATGTAGTGCTCTCAATGTGACATTCAATTGAACTATGCCACCTTCAGATTTATGTGGTTATCATGCACATTAAACACATTAATGTGCGGGAGAAGGACGGCCAACCAGCATGGCCATGTGGTGCATACTATTTGGCCATGGCGAAAAACTTTTTGATTTTTCTTTTGGAAGATAAAAGTGAGACTGATGTCTACTATACAACCTTTTTCTTGTAGACGTTGTTGGGCCTCCAAATGCAGAGGTTTGTAGGACAGTAGCAAATTCCCCTCAAGTGGATGACCTAAGGTTTACCAATTTGTGGGAGACATAGGATGAAGATGGTCTCTCTCAAACAACCCTGCAACCAAATAGAAAAGAGTCTCTTGTGTCCCCAACACACCCATTACAATGGTAAATTGTATAGGTGCACTAGTTCGGCGAAGAGATGGTGATACAAGTGCAATATGGATGGTAGATAAAGGTTTTTGTAATCTGAAAATATAAAAACAGCAAGGTAACTAATGATAAAAGTGAGCACAAACGGTATTGCAATGCTAGGAAACAAGGCCTATGGTTCATACTTTCACTAGTGCAAGTTCTCTCAACAATAATAACATAATTGGATCATATAACTATCCCTCAACATGCAACAAAGAGTCACTCCAAAGTCACTAATAGTGGAGAACAAACGAAGAGATTAAGGTAGGGTACGAAACCACCTCAAAGTTATTCTTTCCGATCAATCCGTTGGGCTATTCCTATAAGTGTCACAAACAGCCCTAGAGTTCGTAGTAAAATAACACCTTAAGACACAAATCAACAAAAACCCTGATGTCACCTAGATACTCCAATGTCACCTCAAGTATCCGCGGGTATGATTATACGATATGCATCACACAATCTCAGATTCATCTGTTCAACCAACATAAAGAACTTCAAAGAGTGCCCCAAAGTTTCTACCCGAGAGTTAAGATGAAAACGTGTGCCAACCCCTATGCATAAGTTCACGAGGTCATGGAACTCGCAAGTTGATCACCAAAACATACATCAAGTGGATCACGTGATATCCCATTGTCACCACAGATAAGCACATGCAAGACATACATCAAGTGTTCTCAAATCCTTAAAGAGTCAATCCGATAAGATAACTTCAAAGGGAAAACTCAATCCATTACAAGAGAGTAGAGGGGGAGAAACATCATAAGATCCAACTATAATAGCAAAGCTCGCGATACATCAAGATCGTATCACCTCAAGAACACGAGAGAGAGAGAGAGAGAGAGATCAAACACATAGCTACTGGTACATACCCTCAGCCCCGAGGGTGAACTACTCCCTCCTCGTCATGTAGAGCACCGGGATGATGAAGATGGCCACCGGAGAGGGATTCCCCCCTCCGGCAGGGTGCCGGAACGGGTCTAGATTGGTTTTTGGTGGCTACGGAGGCTTCTGGCGACGAAACTCCCGATCTATTCTACTCTCCGATGTTTTTAGGGTATATGGAAGCCACGAGGGGCCCACGAGGGTGGGGGCGCGCCCAGGGGGTAGGGCACGCCTCCCTGCTCGTGGCTTCCTCGAAGCTTCCCTGATGTCTACTCCAAGTCTCCTGGATTGCTTCCGTTCCAAAAATAACTCTCCCGAAGGTTTCATTCCGTTTGGACTTCGTTTGATATTCCTTTTCTTTGAAACACCGAAATAGGTAAGAAAACAACAATTTGGGCTGGGGCTCCGGTTAATAGGTTAGTCCCAAAAATAATATAAAAGTGTTTAGTAAAGCCCATAAACATCCAAAACAGATAATATAATAGCATGAATACTTCATAAATTATAGATACATTGGAGACGTATCAACATCCCCAAGCTTAATTCCTGCTCATCCTCGAGTAGGTAAATGATAAAAGAAAGAATTTATGAAGTGTGAATGCTAGCAGGTGCACAAGTTTGATCAATGGTAATTTCAATCACCTTTTCTAGCATCATCATATATCATAACAGTAGCTCAACTCATAGGACTTCTCATGATCAAGTAACAAGCTATTCACATGTTAAAGTATAGATCATAAACTTTCTTGAAAACTAACAAACCGTGTTATTAGTCATCAAACAATTACAATTCATCTTATTTCAGGAAGGGTCTATGTCAGAGCTTTGATTCAGCAAACTTCACATATTCAACTATCACTTAGTCTTTCGCAATTGCTATCACTCACGCGATATTTATGGGTTCAAAGTTTTAATCAGACACAGAGAAATATAGGGGCTTATAGATTCGCCTCCCAATCTTTTACCTCAAGGGTAATGTCAACAATAATAGTTCATGATGCCTTACATCCAACTGGATATATATATAGGACAACACTATTCTAATCCCAGGATTAGAATAGTTATTTGGATCACGATCCATCCTTTAAGAGCCCGATGGACCCCTCCCGAACTTCCCGAACCCGGACGAAAGAAAAAACGCCCACGGCCGTCCATCCCCACCTCCCACGCCTTTCACTCTTCCCCGATCCCCATCTTTACCGCCGCCAGCTGCCCCAGGGCGCCGCCGCCCACCCCTGACCCGATGCGCCTCTGCCTCCACCCATCCCGTTCCCGACGCGCTTCCATCCGCCGTCCCCCGGTCCCCGTCCGCGACGGCGCCTCCCTCCCCTGGATCCACAGTCGCGGCGGCGGCCTCCCCCGTGGAACCATGGTGGCGACGGAGGCCTCCCTCCCCTGGATCCACGGCGACGGCGACGACCTCCCTCAGTCCCTCCCCCTGGATACACATCGGAGGCAGCCTCCTCTGCTTCCAACGCAGCGACGCCCTCCCTCCCGTGCGCTGCTAGCAAACCACCAGCCATCAACCGCCGCCGCCCCAGATTCCATCGCCATCCACATGCTCCGTCGCTGCCTGCACATCACCAGCGTTGCCATCCCCCATCACGCCTCCACTCCCCCGCACCAACTGTCGCCGCCATGGAAGCTTCTTGCACCGCCGCGCGCCTGATCTCGCCGCCGCGCGCCTGATCTCGCTGCCTTGCGCCGCCACAAAGCCTGAAGGCGCCGGCGAGGGTAACCGCACCAACCACACGATGCTCCATCTCCATACGCCGCCGCTGGCCGACACCACATCCACCGCCTCTCCGTCTCCGGCCACATCGACCTGCTCGCAAGCGCCACCTTGACCTTCCAGAGGAAGGTTCATCCTTGGACCTTCTCCCACATGCAGCATCCTTTGCTGTGTTCATTCATGGCAGCGGCGAGGCTCACCCTGCCGCCACGCAGCCTCCTCCTGGTGGGGCCCCTCCGCGGTAGTACTCAGGCCATTCACTGCTGCCACGTCCGGTCGTTCAAGGCCGCAACACCAAGACGTTCACTCCCTCAGCTGCCCAGGTCCCACTACTTGAGCGCCCGGACAAGGCCCAGGTTCATCTTCTTGCAGGCTCGTACTTTCGATTCCATACTGTCCGTATTTTGCACCCAATTTTATTCAGAGATATGGTCAATGATGACTGCCATGCTATGCAACTTCAAGTTAGGCAAGGCAAAAATTGTACTATGAAACACACTCACGAAGGTAAGATGCCTAACAGAAGCGAAGAATATCATAGATGAGAAAAACATTCTCTATCTTTGGCAATATTTAGCTGTGCAAGGTCTGAACTTGTTTGTATTTGCATATAAAACTTAATGTGAATTTGTTCTTCTACTTCTGCAGAATGGACGACAACATTACGTGAAAACTTATGGAAAAATGCAACAATGATGCTGATGAACTACACTTTTAGGATGTATTGTGAAAAAATGGTTTGATAGTGATGGATGAATGAATGCAAATTGATTTTGTTTGTGGTTGCTGCATCTGGGAGTCGAAAGGCCTAGGTGATGCTTTGTGCCAGATCCTTGACCGAAAACTGACTAGGTGATGCTTTGTGTTCATGCTAGTTCATGCCCTGTTTCTTCTTATTCTATGTTCTGATTTTGGTTTGAAAAGTATGTGCATGTTGACGAGAGACAATATGTATGAAGAAGTTCATGTATTACTACACACAAAAAAGATTGCATACCTCTTTTTTTTTCTCTCCCATGTGCGCGCACAAGTGTGTTCAGCAGTACATACAGATCCATCAAAAAAAGATTGCACTTCTAAATTATTATTCTTATTTTAGCTAAATGAAAAAGATGAGTCGTTCCCCTTTATTTTGGTTTGGAGCGTGTTTGTTTATTTTGGGTGGGGGTATGTTTGCTGCTGGAGCTCATATTTGTGTTTTTTGTGCAGTGTTTTCAGGTGCATCGGAAGGTGTTATGACAATCTCCGATGTTTCTACACAGGACGCCGGTCCGCCACATCTCAACTAGCATCTACTACTACATGTTGTACTAGGCATGCTCGATTTCTTAAGCTCAAAAGTTTGATTTTGCCATGCTTTCTGTCTGAGGGCAAATGTGATGTGCTGGGCAGCAAGGATTTGGGATCCGCTGCTTCTCGATGTGCGGCCTCATTGATTGCTCAGGCCTCTATGATACTACGATGTCTGTTTGCAATTTGCTTCTTGTATATACTACTGCAGATTTAGATTGGGTTGTATTATTTCCAATTGTATTCTACTGAGCTTGTGTTTTAATTGAAAAAAATGTGCGTGTGAACAAGAGAAAAAGAATATGTACAAAATAAGTTCGTGTATCACTCCCCTGAGAGTTCTTGTATTACTCCCTAGAGAGTTCAAGTATTGCAATCTAGTTTGTGCACACATAATTCTCGTTTTGTATGTGTCTATGTTTTCGAAACTACAATGATCCAAAACAAAAAAAATAGATGTAACCAATCTAAAAAGTTCTGTAATTGCTACTATTTGTTGCGATGTCTAAAAGAGAATTGAGTTTTTGTTGACGTTCAAATAAACAAATATGAGCGGTTATATGTTAAAATAAATAATCGAAAAAACCCCAAGGAGTCCAAATTTTAGAAAAGTAGCAATTCGATGTTTATATATGTTTATATAAAATTTAGACTGTTCTCATTATAAAAGAATGAATACAAGTAGTTCAAAAATACAAAAACAAGAAGTTTGTATTTTAAAAATAGAGCAGTTCAAAAATCTTTAAAAGGATTTACGCCGATTCTAAATTAAAAAAACTCTAGAAGTACTAATTTAAGTAACGGTCTGGTTCAATAATTATTACAAAACTAGGATTTTTTTACTAATAAAAGAAATAAACCAAGAAGTCCAAATTACAAAAATATAGAAGTTCGATATTTATAAAAATATCATATTTTCCTTGTTACTAAAGAATAAAAATTAAGAATTTTAAATTAAAATAAAGGAGTAGTTTGATGTATACAGAAAACTCAAATTCTTTCCGTTTGTCGGAAAAATAAAAGTAAGGAGTTCAATTTTAAGAAAATTGTATGATTATAAACCATAATTTTTTCTCCGAAGAATAAAACTAAGAAGTTCAAATTGAATTAATAGAGAAGTATGAAGTTTATAGAAACTTCAGATTTTTACCTCGTTACTAAAGAATAAAATGAAGAAGTTCAAATTAAAATAAAAGGAAGAGCTAAATGAGGAAGTTCAAATTAAAAAAATGGAGGAGTTTCATGTATATGAAAAACTCAGTTTTTACTAAATAATAAACAAAGAAGTTCAATTTTTAAAAACGGAGCACTTTGACATCTATTACAAACTCGATTTTTTCCTGTTACTAATGAATAAACCAAGAAGTTCAAGAAGTTCAATTTTACTAAATAATAAACCAAGAATTTCAATTTAAAAAAATGAAGAAGTTCGATATTTATTTAAAAAACTCCATTTTTTCTCAATTCTAGAAATACACAGAGAGATTTAAATTGAAACAAAGGGCATTTTGATGTTTGTAAAAAAATCAGTTTTTCGTTGGTAAAGGGTAATGTCATTTTTGTTTTTTAATGGAGCAGTACAATTTTAAAAAGAAAATCAAGAATTTCAAATTATAAATGGAGTAGTTCGATGTATATAAAAAACTCAAACTCTTCTTCTTTCTATGCAAAGTTGAAATATGAAGTTAAATTTAGAAAAGGGTTGTTTGATGTTTACTTAAAAATCATTTTTTCCTAAGAATAAAACAAAGAAGTTCAACTTAAAAAAAGAAAGAAGTTTAGAGATTATAAAAACCTATGATTTAGATGCTCAATTAGGATGAGTGATTTGGGAGTTAGGGCAAAACAACAGAGAACAATTCAAAGTGATAACTGCCAGAAGTTCATTTACTACACAATGTGCATTTTGTATTAAAAAAGGAATGAAAAAGCAAAGGCTAAAAGTTTTGTTGCTAGAAGTTCAAGTGCTCGGCCCGAGAAAGTTCAGAAATTCTTGTGAGAGAGGTTGAAAAAAAATACTTACAGAAGTTCAAGGTGAAAACAACGGGAAGTTCAACTTCTTCATTTCAGAAGAGAATAAAAGAATATAAAACTAAAAGCCTAAAAGGTTTGTTGCAAGAAGTTCACGTGCTCCACCCTACACGGTTAAAAAATTATATTTACGAGAAGTCCGTTGTTCATTTACATGTTGTTTTAAAAAGCAAAAACAATGTTGTTTTGCCATTTTAAAAACTGCTCTCAAACGACAACGAATTTGTAACACATGTCTACATGAAAAACCTATTGTGATTCGTAAGCTTTCCACCGGGTATATTATGTGCCACATTTCGATGAACGGTTTAAAATTTTCATGTATACCATTTAAAACACGTTTTGATGTATTCAAAAAATTCTTACCTGTTAAAAGAAGTTCATAGTGAAAACAACGAGAAGTTCATGTACTGCAAGGAATGCATTTAAGGTGAGAATAAAAAGTATAGAAAAATAAAAGCTTAAAAGGTTTGTTGAAAAAAGTTCAAGTGCTCTGTCCGGAGAAGTTCAAAAATTCTTGCGAGAGAGGTTCACCTTGTATTTCCATGTTCGATTTTTCCGTATAAAAATCGAATACAAATTCTTTATTATAAAAATATAAAAAGGTGAAGTTCAAATTGAAATAACAGAGTAGTTCAGAGTTTATTAAAACCTAGGATTTACCTGTTCAAAAAATAAAAAACACACCGCCATTTTTTGCACTTTTAAAAAACAACTCATAAACGGAAAAATGGTTGCTCGAAGTTCAAGTGCTCGGCAATGAAAAGTTCAAAAAATTCTTGTGAGAGAGGTTCACCGTGTATTTAGATGTCCAATATACATAAAAAATATGTTTTTTTTGTGTTTTAAAATAATTCTCTCAAACCAGAGAGAAGTTCAAAGTGATAACAACCGGAAGTTCACGTGCTACATGGTGTGTATTTCATATAAGAAAAATACAATAAAGGGAAACAGAGTGAAGTTCAAACAAACATACCCTAGAAGTTCAACTACTTCACGCAGTGCAAAAAGCAACACGTCAAAAAACAACACGTCAAAAACAGAGTGAAGTTCAAATAAACATGCCCCAAAAGTTCAACTACTTCACGCAGTGCATTTCTGTTCGCGATTAACGCATAAATCATGATCTCGCCATTTTCTAATTTACCTCAAAATGACAGGAATATCATTTGTGTAAGTTCAAGTCCTCGGTCGGAGAAAGTTAAAAAAATTATTGTGAGAGACGTTTGTACAAAAGGAATATTATTTGTGTAACACTAACGAATGGATGAGAAAATTACAAACAAAAATACGTCACAGAAGTTCAACGTGAACACATCAGGAAGTTCAACTACTACGCTGAATGAATTTCAGATGAAAAACTTTTAAAATCATCACGAGTATGAAAAAACGATCAACACAGGAAAGTTATGTGCTTACAACAGCTTTCCACTGGTATATCACCTGCTCAATTCCGGTGAGTGGATGGAGAGCTACGAGCAGTGGATGGAGAGCTACGAGCAAAAAAATCACGTGAAAAACAGAGTGAAGTTCAGGTACATGCGCCGAGCAGTTCAGGTTCTTCACGCGGTGCATTTTCGAAGAATCTGTTTCGCGATAAAGGCAGAACGCATGATCCCACCATTTTCGAAATTACTTGAAAACGGCTAGGAATCAGAGAAAACCATCAACATGAAAAAGTTTCGCATTTTCCGTAACTTTTCAGCGGTATATTATTTGCCCCATTCTGATAAAGTTTGTAGAAATTACGGCAAAAATACGTTTTTAACCATTTTCAAAACTGGCATAAAACCGTAATGCATTAGGAGAAACAATATATACAAAAAAGTTTCGCATTTCTTCAAGCTTTCCAACGCCATATCATTTGCTGCATTTGGACATACGGTTAAAAAATTAGCTCGAAAATACGAACTCGGTGAAACTTGTACCGTTTTCTAAATTACTTTTAAACCATTCAAAATTAGAAAAAACTTTTAACATAAAAAAGTAGCGCATTTTCATAAGCTTTCCAACGCCGTATTATTTTCCTCAATTGGATTAGCCGTTTAGAAATGGCATCGAAAATACGAACTCAGGTGTTCGGTTTGCGAAATTTTACGATTTTCCGAATTACTCTTTAACCGTAGGGAATTAGAGAAAACTTTCAACATGTGGAAGGAGTGGTTTTGCAGCAGCTTTCCAACGCCATATTATTTGCCTCATTCTGATAAACGGTTTAAAAATGCGATCGAAAATACGATTCATGTTTTTTATATGAAGAAAAACGGTTTTCAAAACTGCTCTTAAACCGCTTACATTTTGCCAAAAATTCAACTTGGGTCATGATATTGATGTCCATAGCTATCCAATGGTATATCGCAAGCCTCATTTGGACACCTTTTAGCTGAAGTTCAACGTAGTACTCGGGGAAGGTCAGGCGCGTTACTCGGGAAGTTCATATTGTGATCAGAATATTATTCTGATCCCGTGATCAGAATAGTGTTTATGTATATATATATATACACATAAATATATATATATATATATCAGGATCTTTCCAACACAATGTGCTTGTCAAAGGATAAAATGTAAAAAGGAAAGGTGAAGATCACCATGACTCTTGCATAAAGTATAAGACAAGAACAAAAGATAGGCCCTTTGCAGAGGGAAGCAGAGGTTGTCATGCGCTTTTATAGTTGGATGCACAAATTCTTAATGCGAAAGAACGTCACTTTATATGACCACTTGTGATAGGGACCTTTATTATGCAGTCTGTCGCTTTTATTGCTTCCACATCACAAGATCGTATAAAGCTTATTTTCTCCACACTAATAGATCATACATATTTAGAGAGCAATTTTTATTGCATGCACCGATGACAACTTACTTGAAGGATCTTACTCAATCCATAGGTAGGTATGGTGGACTCTCATGGAAAAATTGGTTTAAGGAATGTTTGGAAGCACAAGTAGTATCTCTACTTGGTGCAAAGAATTTGGCTAGCATGAGGGGGAAAAGCAAGCTCAGCATGTTGAATGATCCATGACAATATACTTTATTTCAGATATAAGAAAACATAACCCATTACGTTGTCTTCCTTGTCCAACATCAACCTTTTAACATGTCATATTTTAATGAGTGCTCACAATTACAAAAGATGTCCAAGATAGTATATTTATATGTGAAATCTCTCTTCCCTCAATATTCTTTCATGAATTGTTCAAGTGACCAATACAATGTTTGCTAACCTTCAATAAATTTATCACCTCTACTTCTTATATGTGAAGTCATTACTCCCCATGGGATAAGCATATGGAACATATATAATTTCAAATTTATTATATTCAATTCATTCAACCATTTACTCATAGGATATAAGTGAAGCACACGAGTAAATGACAAACTACTCCAAAAAGATATAAGTGAATATCAATGAGTAGTTAAATAATTATTTAGCTATGTGAAGACTCTCCCATTTAAGGATTTCAGATCTTGAGATATTATTCAAACAGCAAGAAAAACAAAATAAAATGACAATTCAAGGATACACTCATCATGTGAAGAAGCAAAAACTTAGGATCAACCGATACTAACCGAGAGTTGTCGAAGAAGAAAGGTGGGATGCCAACCGGGGCATCCCCAAGCTTAGATGCTTGAGACTTCTTGAAATATTATCTTGGGATTCCTTGGGCATCCCCAAGCTTGAGCTTTTGTGTCTCCTTAATTCCTTTCATATCGCGGTTTCCCTAAATCTTAAAAGCTTCATCTACACAAAACTCAACAAGAACTTGTGAGATAGGTTAGTATAAGTCCATGCAAAACCTTATCATTCTCTACTGTAGCAAATCACTAAAATTATTATTTAAAATTGAATACTAAATGCCTCTGCATATTTAAAAGTCCTATCCTCAAATAGAATCATTAAACAAGCAATCATATGCAAACAATGCAAACATAACAGCAATCTGTCTAAACAGAACAGTTTGTAAAGAATGCAACAAGATCCATAATTCCCTAGATCCAAAAATTATTAAAGAAAATTACCAATGTAGTAAATTTATCAGAGCTTATTATGCAAAAGGTTTCAATATTTTATCACATTCTGAATTTTCTAGGGAATTTTTGCAACAGCGGTAAACTTTCTGTTTTCAAACAGCAACATGTAGACTTGTAAAATAGGCATAGTAAAGGCTATCAATGCCACTTTTATTGAAATAAAAGATGCAAAACATTGTTCTAAATAACAGCAAGCAAATCCTAACATAATAAATTGATGCTCCAAGCAAAACACATACATGTGGTGAGTAAAAATATAGTTCCAAGTAAAGTTACCGATGAACGAAGACGAAAGAGGGGATGCCTTCCGGGGCATCCCCAAGCTTAGGCTCTTGGTTGTCCTTGAATATTTCCTTGAGGTGCCTTGGGAATCCCCAAGCTTAGGCTCTTGCCACTCCTTATTCCATAGTCCGTCGAATCTTTACCAAAAACTTGAAAACTTCACAACACAAAACTTAACAGAAAACTCGTAAGCTCCGTTAGTATAAGAAAATAAATCACCACTTAGGTACTGTTGTGAACTCATTCTAAATTCATATTGGTGTAATATCTACTGTATTCCAACTCATCTATGGTTAATACCCTCCGATACTACTCATAGATTCATCAAAATAAGCAAACAACACATAGAAAACATAATCTGTCAAAAACAGGACAGTCTGTAGTAATCTGGATCAAACGTATACTTATGGAACCCCAAAAATTCTAAAACAAATTGATGGACGTGAGGAATTTATCTATTAATCATCTGCAAAAAGAATTAACTAAATATCACTCTCCATTAAAAAATGGAAACAAATCTCGTGAGCGCTAAAGTTTCTGTTTTTTACAGCAAGATCGCAAAGACTTTCCCCAAGTCTTCCCAAAGGTTCTACTTGGCACAAACACTAATTAAAAGCATGAAACCACATCTAAACATAGTATAGATGAATTATTTTTTACTAAACAGGATCAAAAAGCAAAGAACAAAAATAAAATTGGGTTGCCTCCCAACAAGCGCTATCGTTTAACGCCCCTAGCTAGGCATGATGATTTCAATGATGCTCACATAAAGGATAAGAATTGAAACATAAAGAGAGCATCATGAAGAATATGACTAGAACATTTAAGCCTAACCCACTTCCCATGCATAGGGATTTTTTGAACAAACAACTTACGGAAACAATAATCAACTAGCATAGGAAGGCAAAACAAGCATAACTTTAGAACTTTAAGCACATAGAGAGGAAACTTGATATTATTGCAATTCCTACAAGCATATGTTCCTCCCTCATAATAATTTTCAGTAGCATCATGAATGAATTCAACAATATAACCATCACATAAAGCATTCTTTTTATGATCTACAAGCATAGAAAATTTACTACTCTCCACATAGGCAAAATTCTTCTCATTCGGAATAGTGGGAGTATCATAAGAAACTTGAATACTACAAATTGTTTCCACATTAAAAGAGTAATATTCAGGAAAAGGGTAATCATAATCATGACAAGTTTTAATATAATCATCACTACTTTTTATAGAATAAGTGTCATCATAATAATCATCATAAGTAGCAACTTTGTTCTCATCATAATCAATTGAAACTTCTTCCAAGATAGTGGAATCATTACTAAATAAAGTCATGACCTCTCCAAATCCACTTTCATGATTATCATAATAAGATTCAACATCCTCCAAAATAGTGGGATCATTACTTCCTAAAGTTGACACTCTTCCAAACCCACTTTCATCAATATAATCATCATAAGTAGGAGACATGCTATCATCATAACAAATTTGCATATCAAAACTTGAGAGGCTAAAAATATCATCTTCATTAAACATAGCATCCCCAAGCTTGGGACAAACATTAATTGCAGCAAATATATTCTCAAACTTGTCATTCTCATCAAACATAGCATCCCCAAGCTTGGGCCTTTTCATATCATAAGCATAATCACTCTCATCATTAATAGTATGGATATCACCAGTAGTATAGCAATTATCATCATCACAATGAGTAATAGGAGCATCATCATTTGGGAGGGATACCTTTTCACCTTTGCTTCTCCATCTTTTCTTTTTCTTCTTCACATTATGTGTGGGTTTAATCCTCTTTTTGGAGCTCCTTATTAAGGAGATTGGTTGAATAGGAGGCTCCTCCTCGTTACCTGATTCATCATAAGAAATAATAGGAGAATATTGGGAAGTCTCTTCCCTTTCATTAGTATTCTCTTCATCTTCTATTTGTTTTCTTGTCTTTATGTAATTGGCAATATAAGTATTTTCAATGCAATTCACCACACAATACATAAAAATTGCTTCTAGATCAAAATCAAGAAATCTATCAAGATTAAATTTTGGAATACCCTCAGTTATACGTTTCATTTCTTCATACCCCAAAAGAAGACTAAGCTCTTTATGATGCTCAAGGGTAATCAAGTTATCACAATTTTTGGACACGATTTGATCATGAAACAAATAGCATTGGAGCTTTAAATGATCATGTTCATTGCAAAGTTCACAAGGATGGCGATAAATATTGAATCTTTCAGCACAATCATTTAGCCTTTATTGCAACCATTTAGTTTCCAAATACTTACGCCTTTTGCAAAATCTATCTTCCCTATTTGGTGTGTGCTTGCAAGCTCTATGTATTCCACAAAAGTTGGCGTGCTTATAAGAGACATTTTCATCATGACTAGTGCAATCATCATTAGTACCATGGATATTCAAGGAATTCATACTAACAACATTGCAATCATGCTCGTCATTCAAATATTTAGTGCCAAACATTCTAATGCATTCTTCTTCTAACACTTTGGCACAATTATCGTAACAAAGTACTATGCGCATGCTCCTAGGGGGTAGATTGGTAGGAAAAGACCATTGCTCGTCCCCGACCGCCACTTATAAGGAAGAAAATCAATAAACAAATCATGCTCCGACTTCATCACATAACGGTTCACCATACGTGCATGCTACGGGAATCACAAACTTTAACACAAGTATTTCTCAAATTCACAACCACTCAACTAGCATGACTCTAATATCACCATCTTCATATCTCAAAACAATCATAAGGAATCAAACTTCTCACAGTATTCAATGCACTTTATATGAAAGTTTTTATTATATCCCTCTTGGATGCCCATCATATTAGGACTAAATTCATAACCAAAGCAAACTACAATGCTGTTTAGAGACTCTCAAAATGATATAAGTGAAGCATGAGAGTTCATCTATTTCTTCAAAATAAAACCACCGTCGTGCTCTAAAAGGATATAAGTGAAGTACTAGAGCAAATGACAAACTACTCCGAAAGATATAAGTGAAGATCAATGAGTAGTCGAATAATTATGCAACTATGTGAAGACTCTCTCTCATTTAAGAATTTCAGATCTTGGTATTGTATCCAAACAGCAAGCAAAACAAAATAAAACAAAATGACGCTCCAAGCAAAACACATATCATGTGGTGAATAAAAATATAGCTCCAAGTAATGTTACCGATGAACGAAGACGAAAGAGGGGATGCCTTCCGGGGCATCCCCAAGCTTAGGCTCTTACCACTCCTTATTCCATAGTCCATCAAATCTTTACCCAAAACTTGAAAACTTCACAACACAAAACTCAACAGAAAACTCGTAAGCTCCGTTAGTATAAGAAAATAAAACCACCACTTAGGTACTGTTGTGAACTCATTCTAAATTCATATTGGTGTAATATCTACTGTATTCCAACTTATCTATGGTTCATACCCTCCGATAATACTCATAGATTCATCAAAATAAGCAAACAACACATAGAGAACAGAACCTATCAAAAACAGAACAGTCTGTAGTAATCTGTAGGTTTCGAATACTTCTGTGACTCCAAAAATCCTGAGAAATTAGGAAGTCCTAGGAAATTTGTTCATCAATCTACTGCAAGTAGAATTGGTATTTCATCGCTCTCTGGTAAAAAATGAAAATTATTCTCGTGAGCGCATACTTTCTTTTTTTACAGCAAGATCAAATAACAACCACCCAAGAAGATCCTAAAGGCTTTACTTGGCACAAACACTAATTAAAACATAAAAACATAATAATAACAGAGGATAAATGATTAATTTATTACTAAACAGGAACAAAAAGAAGGAGCAAAAATAAAATTGGGTTGCCTCCTAAAAATAATGATTTCAACGATGCTCACATAAAAGATAAGAATTGTAACATAAAGAGAGCATCATGAAGAATATTACTAGCACATTTAAGCCTAACCCACTTCCTATGCATAGGGATTTTGTGAGCAAACAACTTATAGGAATAAGAATCAACTTGCATAGGAAGGTAAAACAAGCATAGCTTCAAAATTTTCAACACATGGAGAGGAAACTTGATATTATTGCAATTCCTACGAGCATATATTCCTCCCTCATAATAATTTTCAGTGGCATCATGAATGAATTCAACAATATAACCATCGCATAAAGCATTATTTACATGATATACAAGCATAGAATTTTTATTACTCTCCACATAAGCAAATTTCTTCTCATGAATAGTAGTGGGAGCAAACTCAACAAAATAACTATCATGTGAGGCATAATCCAGTTGAAAGTTAAAATCATGATGACAAGTTTCATGGATATCATTATTCTTTATAGCATACGTGTCATCACAATAATCATCATAGATAGGAGGAATGCTTTCATCATAATAAATTTGCTCATCAGAACTTGGGGGACAAAAAATATCATCTTCCTCAAACATAGCATCCCCAAGCTTGTGACTTTGCATATCATTAGCATCATGGGTATTCAAAGAATTCATACTAACAACATTGCAATCATGCTCATCATCCAAAGATTTAGTGCCAAACATTTTAATACATTCTTCTTCTAACACTTTGGCACAATTATCGGAATCCTTATTTTCACGAAAGACATTAAAAAGATGAAGCATATGAGGTACCCTTAATTCCATTTTTTGTAGTTTTCTTTTATAGACTAAACTAGTGATAAAACAAGGAATTAAAAGATTCCATTGAAAGATCTAAAGATATACCTTCAAGCGCTAACCTCCCCGGCAATGGCGCCAGAAAAGAGCTTGATGTCTACTACACAACCTTCTTCTTGTAGACGTTGTTGGGCCTCCAAGTGCAGAGGTTTGTAGGACAGTAGCAAATTTCCCTCAAGTGGATGACCTAAGGTTTATCAATCCATGGGAGGCATAGGATGAAGATGGTCTCTCTCAAACAACCCCGCAACCAAATAACAAATAGTCTCTTGTGTCCCCAACACACCCAATACAATGGTAAATTATATAGGTGCACTAGTTCGGCGAAGAGATGGTGATACAAGTGCAATATGGATAGTAGATAATGGTTTTTGTAATCTGAAAATATAAAAACAGCAAGGTAACTAATGATAAAAGTGAGCACAAACGGTATTGCAATGTTAGGAAACAAGGCCTAGGGTTCATACTTTCACTAGTGCAAGTTCTCTCAACAATAATAACATAATCGGATCATATAACTATCCCTCAACATGCAACAAAGAGTCACACCAAAGTCACTAATAGCGGAGAACAAACGAATAGATTATTGTAGGGTACGAAACCACCTCAAAGTTATCCTTTCTGATCGATCTATTCAAGAGTCCGTAGTAAAATAACACGAAGCTATTCTTTCCGTTCAATCTATCATAGAGTTCGTACTAGAATAACACCTTAAGACACAAATCAACGAAAACCCTAATGTCACCTAGATACTCCAATGTCACCTCAAGTATCCATGGGTATGATTATACGATATGCATCACACAATCTCAGATTCATCTATTAAACCAACACAAAGAACTTCAAAGAGTGCCCCAAAGTTTCTACCGGAGAGTCAAGACGAAAACGTGTGCCAACCCCTATGCATAAGTTCACGAGGTTACGGGACTCGCAAGTTGATCACCAAAACATACATCAAGTGGATCATGTGATATCCCATTGTCACCACAGATAAGCACATGCAAGACATACATCAAGTGTTCTCAAATCCTTAAAGAGTCAATCCAATAAGATAACTTCAAAGGGAAAACTCAATCCATTACAAGAGAGTAGAGAGGGAGAAACATCATAAGATCCAACTATAATAGCAAAGCTCGCGATACATCAAGATCGTATCACCTCAAGAACACGAGAGAGAGAGAGAGAGAGAGATCAAACACATAGCTACTGGTACATACCCTCAGCCCCGAGGGTGAACTACTCCCTCCTCATCATGGAAAGCGTCGGGATGATGAAGATGGCCATCGGAGAGGGATCCCCCCCTCCGGCAGGGTGCCAGAACGGGTCTAGATTGGTTTTTGGTGGCTACGGAGGCTTCTAGCGGCGGAACTCCTGATCTATTCTGCTCTCCGATGTTTTTATGGTATATGGACATATATAGTCGAAAGAAGTCGGTCAGGGGAGCCACGAGGGGCCCACGAGGGTGGGGGGTGCGCCTCCCTGTCTCATGGCTTCCTCAAAGCTTCCCCGACGTCTACTCTAAGTCTCCTGGATTGCTTCCATTCAAAAAATAACTCTCCCGAAGGTTTCATTCCGTTTGGACTCCGTTTGATATTCCTTTTCTTCGAAACACTGAAATAGGCAAGAAAACAACAATTTGGGTTGGGCCTCCGGTTAATAGGTTAGTGATAACCCACAAGTATAGGGGATCGCAACAGCTTTCGAGGGTAGAGTATTCAACCCAAATTTATTTATTTGACACAAGGGGAGCCAAAGAATATTCTCAAGTATTAGCAGCTGAGTTGTCAATTCAACCACACCTGGAAACTTAGTATCTGCAGCAAAGTGTTTATTAGCAAAGTAAAATGATAGTGATGGTAACGGTAACAAAAGAGTAATGAAAGCAAAGTAATGTTTTTGGTATTTTGTAGTGATTGTAACAATAGCAACGGGAAAGTAAATAAGCGTAAACCAGTATATGGAAAGCTCGTAGGCATTGGATCAATGATGGATAATTATTCCGGATGTGGTTCATCATGTAACAGTCATAACATAGGGTGACACAGAACTAGCTCCAATTCGTCAATGTAATATAGGCATGTATTCTGAATATAGTCATACGTGCTTATGGAAAAGAACTTGCATGACATCTTTTGTCCTACCCTCCCGTGGCAGCGGGTTCCTAATGGAAACTAAGGGATATTAAGGCCTCCTTTTAATAGAGAACCAGAACAAAGCTTTAACACATAGTGAATACATGAACTCCTCAAACTACGGTCATCACCGGTAAGTATCCCGATTATTGTCACTTCGGGGTTAACGGATCATAACACATAATAGGTGACTATAGACTTGCAAGATAGGATCTAGAACTCTCATATATTGATGAAAACATAATAGGTTCAGATCTGAAATCATGGCACTCGGGCCCTAGTGACAAGCAGTAAGCATAGCAAAGTCATAGAAACATCAATCTCAGAACATAGTGGATACTAGGTGAGGGAGTCCTGGATTAGGGGGTCTCCGGACAGCCAGACTGTTGGACTATGAAGATACAAGATTGAAGACTTCGCCCCATGTCCGGATGGGACTCTACTTGGAATGGAAGGCAAGCTAGGCAATACGGATATGTATATCTCCTCCTTTGTAACCGACCTTGTGTAACCCTAGCCCCCTCCGGTGTCTATATAAACCGGAGGGTTTTAGTCCGTAGGACAACATACAATCATACCATAGGCTAGCTTCTAGGGTTTAGCCTCTCCGATCTCGTGGTAGATCAACTCTTGTACTACTCATATTATCAAGAATAATCAAGCAAGACGTAGGGTTTTACCTCCATCTAGAGGGCCCGAACCTGGGTAAAACATCGTGTCCCCTGCCTCCTGTTACCATCCGCCTTAGACGCACAGTTCGGGACCCCCTACCCGAGATCCGCCGGTTTTGACAGCGACATTGGTGCTTTCATTAGATTTCCTCTGTGTCGTCGCCATTAGGCTTGATGGCTCCTTCGATCATCGATAGCGATGCAATCCAGGGTGAGACTTTTCTCCCCGGATAGATCTTTGTATTCGGCGGCTTCGCACTGCGGGCCAACTCGCTTGACCATCTGGAGCAGATCGAGAGTTACGCCCCTGGCCACCAAGTCAGGTTTGGAAGCTTAAACTACACGGCCGATATCCGCGGAGACTTGATCTTCGACGGATTCGAGCCCCTGCCTTGTGCGCCACACGGTCACGATGAGTATGATTTAGCTCTACCACCAGACAGTGTTCAGGAGATCGCACCGGCAACCGCTCTGACCCTCAATTCGGAACCAGCTGCGCCATCCATGGACGGGTGGATAGACCCCGCCACAGAGGCCACACTCTCATCGGCGATCGAGTCGAGTATCGACCTTACCCTTCACGACAGTCGTGACGCCGAACTATCGGGTTCCTCCCCGGCCACGGACTCCCAACCGCCTGCGCCCATGCCTATCGAATCCGATTGGGCGCCGATCATGGAGTTTACCTCCGTGGATATCTGTCAGCACTCGCCCTTCGGTGACATACTGAACTCATTGAGGTCTCCCTCCTTGTTAGGAGAGTCCTGGCCGAACTATGTTCGGCAGGATTGGGATGTGGATGACGAAGAAATTCACCGCCCACCCACCACCCACTTAGTAGCCACTGTCGACGACTTAACCGACATGCTCGACTTCGACTCCGAAGACATCGACGGTATGGATGACGATGCAGGAGACGAACAGGAACCACTACCCACAGGGCACTGGACACCCACTTCATCATATGATGTATACATGGTGGACACACCCAAAGAAAGCGACGACGAGGAACGGAAGGGCGCAACGAAGGGTTGTTCCCTCGAGAAGCAGTCAAAGCGGAGGCGTAAGCGCCGCTCCAAATCTCGCCTCAGTAGAAACAGCGGTCATATAGACCCAGCGATAGAGCAGGGTGAACCATCGCTCGACCAGGGCAACACGGAGAATCAAACCAAACAACCCGACTCCGTCGAAGATAACAGTCTGGACGACATCACACCGGACAGGTGCCCGGAGCAACAGAATGCCCATCAAAGGCTTGTTGCCACTGCGAGGAGTCTGAAAAAGCAGAAGCAAAGGCTCAGGGCTGTGCAAGACACACTCAGAATCAGATGGAGTGAAGTACTCAACACTGCAATGAATTACGGTGGTAATCGCCACACCAAGAGCTACCCGAAGCGAAAGTTGCTACCCGAATTCGATGAGGAGGCCTTAGATCCCCCGCAATTAGAAAACAAAACGGCCATCCGGTCGGATAGACGACCTCATGGCCAATATAAAGCGGCAAACGACGCCGCACATAAGCCAGTACGCGATCCACGCGAGGGCTCGCATCAAAAGGACGGCGTAACCAAATCCATATACGGGCCACGCAAGCGCGCTCCAATATGCAATATAACACAACAAACATCCGAACACCATGGTACACCCAAATACAGGGGTGCCGCACACCCCCTATGTTTCACCGATGAGGTGCTAGACCATGAATTTCCAGAGGGATTCAAACCCATAAACATACAGGCGTACGGCGGAACAACAGACCCTGGGGTCTGGATTGAGGACTATATCCTCCATATCCACATGGCTCGAGGAGACGATCTCCACGCCATTAAGTACTTACCCCTCAAGCTCAAAGGGCCAGCCCGGCACTGTTTAAAAGCCTCCCCGAAAACTCCATTGGAAGCTGGGAAGAGCTCGAAGACGCCTTTCGGGCAAATTTTCAAGGGACCTATGTCCGACCACCGGATGCAGACGATTTAAGTCATATAACTCACCAGCCTAGAGAGTCAGCCCGAAAGCTTTGGAACAGGTTCCTCACTAAGAAGAACCAAATAGTCGATTGTCCAGACACCGAAGCCTTAGCAGCTTTCAAGCACAGCGTTCGAGACGAATGGCTCGCCAGACACCTCGGCCAAGAAAAGCCGAGAACAATGGCAGCATTAACAAGCCTCATGACCCGCTTTTGCGCGGGCGAGGACAACTGGTTAGACCGATGCAGCACCAGCGACCCAAGTACATCCGAAGTCAGGGACGGAAACGGGAAATCATGACGCAGCAAAAACAAGCGCTAGAATAAAGAAGACAGCCCGAAGAGCACAACGGTAAACGCCGGATTCAGAAGCTCTCGGCCAGGTCAGCAAAAGCCGCCCTACAAAGGCAACAGAGACGAACTGTCCAGCCTAAACAAGATTCTGGACCAAATATGTCAGATCCATAGTACCCCCAACAAACCTGCAAATCATACCCGTAGAGAATGTTGGGTCTTCAAGCAGTCCGGCAAGCTCAACGCCGAACATAAGGGCCAGGATACACCAAGCGAAGATGAGGACGAGCCTCGCAAGCAAAGCACTGGGGAACAGAAGAAATTCCCACCAGAAGTCAAAACAGTCAACGTGTTACACGTAATAAAGGGGAGAAACAAAGCGACACTCCCAGAGACACATGCCCCAGGGCCTATCACCGTGGAATTCTGCCACTGGTCGTCCCAACTGATCACTTTTGACCATCGGGATTACTCAGCAAGTGTCCGGCGTGCAGGATGGGCTGCCTTGGTATTAGACCCAATAATTGACGGATACCACTTCACACGAGTTATGATGGATGGCGGCAGTAGTTTAAACCTGATATATCAGGATACAGTACGCAACATGGGGATAGACCCAGCAAAAATTAGCCATAGCAATACTACCTTTAAAAGAGTAACGCCAGGCCAAGAAGCCCATTGCACGAGCTCCCTGCTACTAGAGGTTATATTCGGCTTTCGCGATAACTTCCGCAGCGAAAAGTTAACCTTCAACATCGCTCCATTCCAAAGTGGCTATCAAGCTCTACTCGGACGCGAAGCTTTCGCTCGCTTTAACGCAATACCACATTATGCTTCTCTTATGCTTAAGATGCCCGGTCCACGTGACATCATTACGGTAAATGGAAATATTGAGCACTCCTTGTGCGCGGAAGACCGTGCGGCTGCACGCTAAACGGCCTCACCAACTGAAGCATCTGACAGGTCGTTAAGACCACGGACGCGGTTAGACGAGTCCGGCGCAATTATATGTAATTGATACAGGTTTGATGGCTATACCCCTATTACAATACAAGGGGCTCAACGCGCGTAAACAAGTGGCAATTAGGCTCAACTTTACTCATCTTGAACTGTACATATTTTCTTTAGTACAACCTACCTTTTTGCACGACAACTTTTCAACTAAGTTCCTCTCTTTTACAGATGACCATCGTGCTACACCCGTCCAGGATACGGCACAACGGAGACACAGGCGCGGACGTGCAGCAAGGACCCGTTCCAAGGATTCTTTTTAGATTAAGACCCTGCGTAAACCTTTTTTACTGTCTCTTGTTGATACACATCCCCGGATTCTCAGTACAATTGAGAGGGATGCTGACGTATTGGCATGTGGCCACGTTAGAATATTGCACGTACCTGGACACCAGGGGCTTATTACAAAGGGCACTGTTTAGGCCCGGTTTGCACCATAAAGACCGAATACCTTAGGGAGTGTTCGGCATCGCGAGTTTGGCCTTATATGCATCAGCTCCGAATCATGTCTTTGGTCAAATGTTGGGTTTGCCCGGCTCCTGTGTTTTGCTTCCTTACGTTCCGCTCTATCGGCTAAGGCAGCACCAGGAGAACTACTGCGATTGTGCCCTGGTTCATCCGGACGAGCACCTCAGTAGAGAAAGCCGAAAACTGACTGTCATGATATAGCATGAGACTGGTCAACAACTCGATGACCTACCGGAATCTTCGGGATTCCTCCGCCTTAACGAAGGGCCGTTTCCCGGCCAGGCATGTACGCACCCCAAATTCGGATGAGTGCGGAGCCACCAGGGGCTATATATTAGCCCCACTGTCAAGCTCCTCTGGCTAAGTGAAAGTGTTAAAGCATTATAGTCTGGTTGCCTAGTTCGCTGTGCTATCACCTCCTTAATGGACCAAGACGTTGGATCAAGTGTGAACATGCGTCTTCTGCGAACACCCCCGCATTATATGCGTGGGGGCTGAAGCCGACGACTGCAATCTTTCAGGTTATATACATATATACATAATCGGCCGCACATGAGGCATCATAATACTTTTGGGCAAAAGTATAAATACAGCCTTGATAAACTTAATAAAACATTATTTTTACAATGGGAATACATGTCATTCAAACATAATATTCTTCGAGCACTGGGCCTCTATCGAACGAGCGCCTTCAAGAACTTCTTCAAAATAGTGCTCGGCAGCCACTCGGCCTATGGTCGAACCCTGCGCCACGACAGTGGTGGCATCCATCTCCGCCCAGTATGTTTTGACACGGGCAAGGGCCATCCGCGAGCCTTCTATGCACGTCGACCTCTTCATCGCATTAATGCACGGCCCCGCACCAAGGAACTGCTGCACCAAACTAAAATAGTTGTTCGGCTTTGGCCTTTCCGGCCACAGATGATCCACAACAGACCTCATGGCGAGTCCGGACAATCTATTCAGCTCGGCCCATTCGGCAAGCCGATCAGTCAATGGAAGCGGATGCTCTGGAACATTAAATTGTGACCAGAATAGCTTGTCCACTTCACGATCTGTTTGATCTCGGAAGTATTCGGCCGCATCGACAGCACTCGCCGCCAAGTCCAGATATGCGTCCGCCGAACTCCACAGACGGTCCAGAGGGGCATACTGAGGATCTCCAAACTTCCTCCGCGGCATGAAGGGTTTCCCAGCCGCGATATCCCCGGCTTGACGCAACTCCTCCTTCTTCTCTCTCATCGCAGAGCGGGTATCTTTGGTCGCCATCGTGGCCTTCTCCAGGTTCGTCGCCTCCGCCCAGTTTTCTTCTTCAAGAAGCTGGCAACGGTCGGCAGTGTCTTTTAACTTTACAGCCATCTTGGCCATTTTCTCTTTGCTCTCGCAATGCGCGGCCTTTTCGGCTCTTAACTCTTCGACCACCTTTAAAGCAGCCGCATTACTACTCCTTGCTTGCTCCTTGGCTCAGGCAAGCTCCGCCCGAAGGGTCTCCACGGTGGCAGCTCCATCTGCAGTCACAACATGTTAAAGATACTAGCATCATGCTGCTCTTATTATGTGACGATCACCAGAAAAATTACTCACTCTGTGCCTGGTCAAGCCGCTTGTTGACAAGCACAATGTCGGCATCTGCCGCATCCAGTTGCCGCTTTAGTCCGGCAAACCCATCAGTCTGGCTAGCCACCGGAGCTTCAACCACCTGCACATAAAGGCGGTCTGGTTATTACCTGGGACTATGATCCTCTGTTTGCTGCCGTTCTCGACGACAACCAGAGTCTCAGGGGCTACTATCTACACAGGGCACACCTTAAAATGTGTGATACTGTCAAAAATATACATCATTTCACGTACCTCAAAACCCGTTAGTAGACTCATAAAGGCTTCATGCAACCCGCTTTCGGCGGACGAAATCCTTTCAATCACCGTACCCATCAACGTATGGTGCTCTTCTGAGATAGTCGCTCGCTCTAGTAGATCCCTCAGTACGTCCGACCGCATACCAGATGGTGCCGGGCTCTTTTGTTTGCTCTCTTCAAGAGCCGGATACTGGGGACTTCGGGTGGCCATAGGATTATCTTCTGGCCTCGCCGGATCCGGAGAGACCCTCCGCAACGACACTTCTGTTGGAAATATGCCCTAGAGGCAATAATAAAATGATTATTATATTTCCTTGTTCATGATAATTGTCTATTATTCATGCTATAATTGTATTATCCGGAAATCGTAATACATGTGTGAATACATAGACCACAATGTTTCCCTAGTGAGCCTCTAGTTGACTAGCTCGTTGATCAACAGATAGTCATGGTTTCCTGGCTATGGACATGGGGATGTCATTGATAATGGGATCACATCATTAGGAGAATGATGTGATGGACAAGACCCAAACCTAAGCATAGCACAAAGATCGTGTAGTTCGTTTGCTATAGCTTTTCTGGATGTCAAGTATCATTTCCTTAGACCATGAGATTGTGCAACTCCCGGATACCGTAGGAGTGCCTTGGGTGTGCCAAACGTCATAACGTAACTGGGTGACTATAAAGGTACATTACAGGTATCTCCGAAAGTGTCTGTTGGGTTGGCACGAATCGAGACTGGGATTTGTCACTCCGTATGACGGAGAGGTATCTCTGGGCCCACTCGGTAATGCATCATCATAATGAGCTCAATGTGATCAAGTGGTTGATCACGGGATCATGCATTACGGTACGAGTAAAGTGACTTGCCGGTAACAAGACTGAACAAGGTATTGGGATACCGACGATCGAGTCTCGGGCAAGTAACGTACCGATTGACAAAGGGAATTGAGTACGGGATTGATTAGGTCCTCGTCATCGTGGTTCATCCGATGAGATCATCGAGGAGCATGTGGGAGCCAACATGGGTATCCAGATCCTGCTGTTGGTTATTGATCAGAGAGTCGTCTCGGTCATGTCTGCTTGTCTCCCGAACCCGTAGGGTCTACACACTTAAGGTTCGGTGACGCTAGGGTTGTATAGATATGAGTATGCAGTAATCCGAAAGTTGTTCGGAGTCCCGGATGAGATCCTGGACGTCACGAGGAGTTCCGGAATTGTCCGGAGGTGAAGAATTATATATAGGAAGTGTAGTTTCGGCCATCGGGAAAGTTTCAGGGTCACCGGTATTGTACCAGGACCACCAGATGGGTCCCGGGGGTCCACCGGGTGGGGCCACCCATCCCGGAGGGCCCCATGGGCTGAAGTGGGGAGGGGAACCAGCCCATAGTGGGCTGGTGCGCCCCCCCTGGGCCCCCCATGCGCCTAGGGTTGGGAACCCTAGGGGAGGGGGCGCCTCCACTTGCCTTGGGGGGTACTCCACCCCTTGGCCGCCGCCCCCCCTAGGAGATCCCATCTCCTAGGGCCGGCGCACCCCCCTATGGGGCCTATATAAAGGGGGGAGGGAGGGCAGCCGCACCTCAAGTCTTGGCGCCTCCCTCTCCCCTGCTACACCTCTCCCTCTCGCAGAAGCTCGGCGAAGCCCTGCTGCGATCACTGCTGCATCCACCACCACGCCGTCGTGCTGCTGGATCTTCATCAACCTCTCCTTCCCCCTTGCTGGATCAAGAAGGAGGAGACGTCATCCGCTCCGTACGTGTGTTGAACGCGGAGGTGCCGTCCGTTCGGCACTTGGTCATCGGTGATTTGGGATCACGGCGAGTACGACTCCATCATCCCCGTTCTCTTGAACGCTTCGCTCACGATCTACAAGGGTATGTAGATGCACTCTCCTCTCGTTGCTAGTTGACTCCATAGATTGATCTTGGTGAAACGTAGGAATTTTTTTTGTTTTCTGCTACGATCCCCAACAGTGGCATCATGAGCTAGGTCTATGCGTAGTTACTATGCACGAGTAGAACACAGAGTAGTTGTGGGCGTCAATATTGTCAATTTTCTTGCCGTTACTAGTCTTATCTTGATTCAGCGGCTTCGTGGGATGAAGCGGCCCGGACCAACCTTACACGTACGCTTACGTGAGACCGGTTCCACCGATTGACATGCACTAGTTGCATAAGGTGGCTGGCGGGTGTCTGTCTCTCCCACTTTAGTCGGATCGGATTCGATGAACAGGGTCCTTATGAAGGGTAAATAGAAATTGGCAATTCACGTTGTGGTTTTGGCGTAGGTAAGAAATGTTCTTGCTAGAAACCTATAGCAGCCACGTAAAAACTTGCAACAACAATTAGAGGACGTCTAACTTGTTTTTGCAGCAAGTGTTTTGTGATGTGATATGGCCAATAGTTGTGATGAATGATGAATGATATATGTAATGTATGAGATTGATCATGTACTTGTAATAGGGATCACGACTTGCATGTCGATGAGTATGAGAACCGGCAGGAGCCATAGGAGTTGTCTTTATTTATTTATGACATGCATGTCAACATAAACGTCATGTAATTACTTTACTTTATTGCTAAAGCGTTAGCCATAGTAGTAGAAGTAATAGTTGGCGAGCAACTTCATGGAGACACGATGATGGAGATCATGATGATGGAGATCATGGTGTCATGCCGGTGACAAGATGATCATGGAGCCCCAAGATGGAGATCAAAGGAGCTATATGATATTGGCCATATCATGTCACTATTATTTGATTGCATGTGATGTTTATCATGTTTTTGCATCTTGTTTACTTAGAACGACGGTAGTAAATAAGATGATCCCTCATAATAATTTCAAGAAAGTGTTCCCCCTAACTGTGCGCCGTTGCGACAGTTCATTGTTTCGAAGCACCACGTGATGATCGGGTGTGATAGATTCCAACGTTCACATACAACGGGTGTAAGACAGATTTACACACGCAATACACTTAGGTGGACTTGACGAGCCTAGCATGTACAGACATGGCCTCGGAACACAAAAGACCGAAAGGTCGAGCATGAGTCATATAGAAGATACGATCAACATGAAGATGTTCAAATGATGACTAGTCCGTCTCACGTGATGATCGGACACAGCCTAGTCAACTCAGATCATGTTATACTTAGATGACTGGAGGGATGTCTATCTAAGTGGGAGTTCATTGAATAATTTGATTAGATGAACTTAATTATCATGAACTTAGTCTAAAATCTTTACAATATGTCTTGTAGATCAAATGGCCAACGTTGTCCTCAACTTCAACGTGTTCCTAGAGAAAACCAAGCTGAAAAATGATGGCAGCAACTATACGGACTGGGTCCGGAACCTGAGGATCATCCTCGTAGCTGCCAAGAAAGATTATGTCCTAGAAGCACTGCTAGGTGACGCACCCGTCCCACAAAACCAAGACGTTATGAACGCTTGGCAGACACGTGCTGATGATTACTCCCTCGTTCAGTGCGGCATGCTTTACAGCTTAGAACCGGGGCTCCAAAAGCGTTTTGAGCGACACGGAGCATATGAGATGTTCGAAGAGCTGAAAATGGTTTTCCAAGCTCATGCCCGGGTCGAGAGATATGAAGTCTCCGACAAGTTCTTCAGCTGTAAGATGGAGGAAAATAGTTCTGTCAGTGAGCACATACTCAAAATGTCTGGGTTGCATAACCGCTTGACTCAGCTGGGAGTTAATCTCCCGGATGACGCAGTCATTGACAGAATCCTTCAGTCGCTTCCACCAAGCTACAAGAGCTTTGTGATGAACTTCAATATGCAGGGGATGGAAAAGACCATTCCTGAAGTATTTGCAATGCTGAAATCAGCAGAGGTAGAAGTCAAAAAGGAACATCAAGTGTTGATGGTGAATAAAACCACTAAGTTCAAGAAAGGCAAGGGTAAGAAGAACTTCAAGAAGGACGGCAAGGGAGTTGCCGCGCCCGGTAAGCAAGCTACTGGGAAGAAGCCAAAGTATGGACCCAAGCCCGAGACTGAGTGCTTTTATTGCAAGGGAAGTGGTCACTGGAAGCGGAACTGCCCCAAATACTTAGCGGACAAGAAGGCCGGCATCACAAAAGGTATATGTGATATACATGTAATTGATGTGTACCTTACCAGTACTCGTAGTAGCTCCTGGGTATTTGATACCGGTGCGGTTGCTCACATTTTTAACTCAAAGCAGGAGCTGCGGAATAAGCGGAGACTGGCGAAGGACGAGGTGACAATGCGCGTCGAGAATGGTTCCAAGGTCGATGTGATCGCCGTCGGCACGCTACCTCTACATTTACCTACGGGATTAGTTTTAAACCTCAATAATTGTTATTTAGTGCCCAAGTTTGAGCATGAACATTGTATTAGGATCTCGTTTAATACGAGATGGCTACTCATTTAAATCCGAGAATAATGGTTGTTCTATTTATATGAGAGATATGTTTTATGGTCATGCTCCGATGGTGAATGGTTTATTCTTAATGAATCTCGAGCGTAATGCTACACATATTCATAGTGTGAGTACCAAAAGATGTAAGGTTGATAATGATAGTCCCACGTACTTGTGGCACTGCCGCCTTGGTCACATAGGTGTCAAACGCATGAAGAAGCTCCATGCTGATGGACTTTTAGAGTCTCTTGATTACGAATCATTTGACACGTGCGAACCATGCCTCATGGGTAAAATGACCAAGACTCCGTTCTCAGGAACAATGGAGCGAGCAACCAACTTATTGGAAATCATACATACTGATGTGTGCGGTCCAATGAGTGTTGAGGCTCGCGGTGGCTATCGTTATGTTCTCACCCTCACTGATGACTTGAGTAGATATGGGTATGTCTACTTAATGAAACACAAGTCTGAGACCTTTGAAAAGTTCAAGGAATTTCAGAGTGAGTTTGAGAATCAATGTGACAGGAAAATCTAGTTCCTGCGATCAGATCGTGGAGGAGAATACTTGAGTCACGAGTTTGGCACACACTTAAGAAAATGTGGAATAGTTTCACAGCTAACGCCGCCTGGAACACCTCAGCGTAATGGTGTGTCCGAACGTCGTAATCACACTCTATTAGATATGGTACATCTATGATGTATCTGGGCTCATCATCGCTTCCTCATAGTTCGTAGGTTCGTCATGGTCAAGTAACATGACTTCCAGAACAAGATTGCCGTACCACTCTGGTGCGGATCTTACTCTGGTTGACCTACGAGGTTTGGTAGTAACTTGATCATAAGTTTCATGGTCATCATCATTAGCTTCCTCACTTACTGGTGTAGGAATCACTAGAACTGATTTCAGTGATGAACTACTTTCCAATAAGGGAGAAGGTATAATTACCTCGTCAAGTTCTACTTTCCTCCCACTCACTTCTTTCGAGAGAAACTCGTTCTCTAGAAAGGATCCATTCTTAGCAACGAATATCTTGCCTTTGGATCTATGATAGAAGGTGTACCCAACAATCTCCTTCGGGTATCCTATGAAGACACATTTCTCCGATTTGGGTTCGAGCTTATCAGGTTGAAGCTTTTTCACATAAGCATCGCATCCCCAAACTTTAAGAAACGACAACTTGGGTTTCTTGCCAAACCACAGTTCATAAGGTGTCGTCTCGACGGATTTAGATGGTGCCCTATTTAATGTGAATGCAGCTGTCTCTAAAGCGTAATCCCAAAACAATAGCGGTAAATCAGTGAGAGACATCATAGATCACACCATATCTAGTAAAGTACGATTATGACGTTCGAACACACCATTACACTGTGGTATTCCAGGTGGCGTGAGTTGCGAAACTATTCCACATTGTTTCAAATGAAGTCCAAACTCATAACTCAAATATTCACCTCCACGATCAGATCGTAGAAACTTGATTTTCTTGTTACGATGATTTTCCACTTCACTCTGAAATTCTTTGAACTTTTCAAATGTTTCAAACTTATGTTTCATTAAGTAGATATACCCATTGATACGTCTCCGTCGTATCTACTTTTCCAAACACTTTTGCCCTTATTTTGGACTCTAACTTGCATGATTTGAATGGAACTAACCCGGACTGAAGCTGTTTTCAGCAGAATTGCCATGGTGTTATTTTTGTGCAGAAATAAAAGTTCTCAGAATGACATGAAAATCAACGAAGATTATTTTTGGAATATATAAAAAATATTGGAAGAAGAATCCACGTCAGGGGGCCCACACCCTGTCCACGAGGGTGGGGAGCGCGCCACCCCCTGGGCGTGCCCCCTGCCTCGTGGGCCCCCTGACGCTCCACCGACCTCAACTCCAACTCCATATATTCACTTTCGGGGAGAAAAAAATCAAAGAGAAGGATTCATCGCGTTTCACAATACGGAGCCGCCGCCAAGCCCTAAACTCTCTCGGGAGGGATAATCTGGAGTCCGTTCGGGGCTCGGGAGTGTGATGCCTAGATAATTATGCTACAGTAATCCCACTTCAATGATGCCATGTCACCACGATTACTGTTGTTAATCTCGCGTTAGTTCAAAACCGATTCAAATTCAAATTTTAAAATAAAGTAAAAATAATATTTATTCGAACAACAAAACAAAAATGTTCAAATTATTTTATAATTCCCTCTGATCAATTTTCATGTTGAAACTAACTCCATTTGACTCACAAATAAATTTCAAGTAAATTAATAAATGGTCTAGCAGCAAATAAAATGACCTTCTCAGAATAAACAATTACTTATTTAACTCCAGTTGCCTCCCAACTTTGTTGGTATGCTCAAAATAATGCCTAGTATTTGTGTGACAAATTTCAACTACAACAAAATTCATTTGGGTAGAACTTAAAATAGAAACAGAGGAGAAATGCAAAATAGTAGTAGAATAAGATGATTGGATATGGCATTGTGACCTTTGGCCCATTTAGCAACAAGAGCTAGGCCAGCCCAACTCCCCCTCTCCTTCTACCTCTCTGTTAACTGAACAGAGGCGTTGCAGCCATCCACGGCCATGGCCGTGCCTTGGCGTGCGTGGCGGCCATCCGTGTCCCTCCTTTACCTATAAAGGAGCCCACCGAAAACCCTAGAGCCCTCTCGTCCAGTTCCTCCTCGACCCCCCTTCGCCCCCTCCTCTTTGGATCGATTTTGTGCTCGGAAGCTCACACGGTGACCGCGCGCCTCGCCATCGTTGCCGCGGCCAACGTGCGCCTCACCACCTGGGAAGACCTCCAGGAGAACCGTCGTGCTCGGCTGCATCTACCCCGAGCATCGAATCAAGCCGGGACGTCCTGTACATTCGCCATCGACAACGTCATCTCCGCATACATCGCCGCCCTTGCCGGCGATTAGCCTCGCTCCGGTCCTCCCCGCGTCCATGCGAGCTCGCCGTCGTCTCCCTCGTTGTGAGCACCACTGCAGTTCCCTCTGTCATTAAGCTCGGTTTCGAGTTGTAGCTAGGTAGAGCCGTAGTCCCGCCGTCCTCTTCGTCTTGCTCCGGCCGCGCCTGGGGCCACTCCTCCCCTACTCCTATCTACTGCGCCGTTTCTGCTGCGCAACGCGCGCTAACCCGCCCGAGTCCGTCGCTCCCCTCACCCAGCTCTGGCGCCCGCCCGTGCAGTCCCGCGCCGCTTCTGCCTGCCAGTCGCCGGCATATGCCTGCCACTCCTCGCGCTCGTCAGGGCCGCCGCAGACAACCGCGCCAGGCCGGGCCTGCTCCGGCTGGCCGCCCCTGCTCCTCACTGCTGTCGCGGCATCCGCCTGTTGCTGCTGCCGTTCCTAGACGCTACCGCTGCTGATTCTTCTTCTGCCGCTGCTAGCCCCCACCGCCTTCGGTCGCCCTTGGCTTCGCCGCTACAAGCCGCGCCTCCCGCCGCCTGCCTACAACCGCGCCTGACCGCACCAGGCGCCGCCCGCCGCGCTCCGTCGTTGTTGGCCGCGCCCGCCTCTGCCATTGGCCCCGCGCGAGCTCGCCCCTCCGATTGCGTAGCCCCGCGCCCGTCCGTCATGCTCCCATGCCGCGTCGCTCGCCGCCGTTTCGGCCGGCCGGCCGGCCTGCCGCGCCGGCGACTCCCGTCTGTGCGCGGGCGTAGCCCCTGCCGGCTGCGCCTCTGCCAGATTGGGCAGGCCCCTACTTATTGGGAGTTAGATTAGCACTAACCCCCTCCTAGTTAGCCACTAACAGTGGGCCCTGCCCCTATTTAAATAAATAATAAAAAATCTGCCCCTATTTAAATAAATAATAAAAAATATTTTCAAGCATAAATAAATAAAAAATTTATTAATTTAATTAACTCAACCTATATTAGTCTAATTAATTTGTTAGTTAAATTAGACAAACAATGACAGGGGCCCTACCCCCAGTTGACCAGTCAAAGTTTGACTGGTCAATTGGGCCCCCCTGGTCCCACATGTCAGCCCCTCTGGTAAACTTCTGTGTACTAGAATTGGGTGCACCTAGCATTTCACATTTAATTTCGAATTAAAACAATTTAGAAAATGATTTAAATCTTTAGAAATTAATATAAAATAATCTGTAGCTCGGATGAAAAAACTGTGTACATGAAAGTTGCTCGAAACGATGAGAAGAATCCGGATACGTAGCCCGTTCGTCCGCCACACATCCCTAGCATAATGAACACACAACTTTCCCCCTCCGGTTCATCTATCCAAAAACGCGAAAACATCGGGGATACTTTCCCGGATGTTTCCCCCCTTTGCCGGTATCACTTAGTACCACGTTAGGTCACCTCTAGCACCGCGTATTATCTTGTTATGCTTTGTGATACTTTGATTGCTCTATTATTTATTGTATTCCCCCTCCGTTACTTCTTTCCGGTAGACCCCGAGACTGCCGGCGACCCCAGTTCGACTACGGTGTCGATGACCCCTCCTTCTTGCCAGAGCAACCAGGCAAGCCCCCCCTCTTGATCACCAGATATCGCCTATTCTTCTCTCTACTGCTTGCATTAGAGTAGTGTACTATGCTACTGCTTTCCGTTAAACCTATTCTGATGCATACCCTGTCTTTGCTACTACCGTTGTTACCTTTACCTACAATCCTAAATGCTTAGTATAGGATGCTAGTATTCCATCAGTGGCCCTACATTCTTGTCCGTCTGCCATGCTATACTATCGGGCTGTGTGTCGGTGTCAAAACCGGCAGATCTCAGGTAGGGGGTCCCGAACTGTGCGTCTAGGGCTGATGGTAATATGAGGCGGGGGACACAATGTTTACCTAGGTTCGGGCCCTCTCGATGGAGGTTACACCCTACTTCCTACTTGATTGATCTTGATGATGAGTATTACAAGAGTTGATCTACCACGAGATCGTAGAGGCTAAACCCTAGAAGCTAGCCTATGATTATGATTATTGTTGTCCTACGGACTAAACCCTCCGGTTTATATAGACACCAGATGGGGCTAGGGTTACACAGAGTTGGTTACAGAGAAGGAGATCTACATATCCGAATTGCCAAGCTTGCCTTCCATGCAAAGGAGAGTCCCACCCGGATACGGGACGAAGCCTTCAATCTTGTATCTTCATAGTCCAACAGTTCGACCAAAGTATATAGTCCGGCTGTCCGAGGACCCCCTAATCCAGGACTCCCTCAATAGCCCCCGAACCAGGCTTCAATGACGACGAGTCCGGCACGCAGATTGTCTTCGACATTGCAAGGCGGGTTCCTTCTCCGAATACTCCATAGAAGATTTTGAACACAAGGATTTTGTCCGGCTTTGTAAAACAAATTCCACATACCACCGTAGAGAGTATAATATTCCACAAATCTAGTCTGCTGACAACTTTTCATAACGTGACATCCTGCCGTGGTCCGGCCATTACGAACCGTTTTTCCCAGCCTGCCACTGCACGTGTTGCGAGGCGGTTTTATTGGCATGTCTTGTCGAAGCAGAGATCGTGTTCCCCTTATCATGGGATTCTCATCGACACGGGTGTGGGTAACCCAATCGTGCTTGTTAGTATGACTCCTCGATTTTAGGCAAGTTCCAAATGGCCACGTGGAGGACGCTTGGTATTCACCCTTTTTATAAAGGGGCCAAGGCCTGTCCTTTTCTTCTCGCGCTCGATCCTTCCCTTCCCCCACCTCAAGTTACAACACCCAAGGCTCAGGCGTAAGGGAAGCCAGGTATCTGACCCCCGAAATCTCGCACAGGCTGCCTGCTCAAGGGCAGGTCATCCCCACTCCCGAACCCAACGAGGGTGTCGTATTTGTTTCCCACTTCCTCCGAGGGCTAGGCTTTAGTCTTGATCCCTTTGTTAGAGGGATTATGTTCTATTACGGGCTCGATTTCCACGATCTAGCCCCAGATTCCATCCTTCACATCTCGTCGTTTATGTTAGAGGGCCAGATTTGTTTAGACTGCCCGCGACCCCAGTTCGACTACGGTGTCGATGACCCCTCCTTCTTGCCAGAGCAACCAGGTAGGCCCCCCCTCTTGATCACCAGATATCGCCTATTCTTCTCTCTACTGCTTGCATTAAAGTAGTGTACTATGCTACTGCTTTCCGTTAAACCTATTCTGATGCATACCCTGTCTTTGCTACTACTGTTGTTACCTTTACCTGCAATCCTAAATGCTTAGTATAGGATGCTAGTATTCCATCAGGCATTAGGAGAGAAGGAAGGAAAGGGAAGAAGGAAGGAAAGGGGGGCCGACCCCCCTCCCAATTCGGACTGGGCTTGGGGGAGGGGCCCTCTCCTTTGCTTCTTTTCCCTCTTTTCCACTAAGGCCCATATACCTCCCGGGGGTTCCGGTAACCTCCCGGTACTCCGGTATACTCCCGATTTCACCCGGAACCATTCCGATGTCCAAACATAGGCTTCCAATATATCGATCTTTACGTCTCAACCATTTCGAGACTCCTCGTCATGTCCGTGATCAAATATGGTACTCCGAACTACCTTCGGTACATCAAAACACATAAACTCTTAATACCGATCGTCACCGAACATTAAGCGTGCGGACCCTACGGGTTCGAGAACTATGTAGACATGACCGAGACATGTCTCCGGTCAATAACCAATAGAGGAACCTGGATGCTCATATTGGCTCCTACATATTCTAGGAAGATCTTTATCGGTCAAACCGCATAACGGTATATGTTGTTCCTTTTGTCATCGGTATGTTACTTGCCCGAGATTCGATCATCGGCATCTCAATACCTAGTTCAATCTCATTACTGGCAAGTCTCTTTACTCGTTCCGTAATGCTACATCCCGTAACTAACACATTAGCTACATTGCTTGCAAGGCTTATTGTGATGTACATTACCGAGAGGGCCCACGGATACCTCTCCGACAATCGGAGTGACAAATCCTAATCTTGATCCATGCCAACTCAACAAATACCATCAGAGACACCTATAGAGCACCTTTATAATCAGCCAGTTACGTTGTGACGTTTGGTAGCACACAAAGTGTTCCTCCGTTATTCGGGAGTTGCATGATCTCATAGTCATAGGAACATGTATAGTTATGGAGAAAGCAATAGCAACAAACTAAACGATCATCGTGCTAAGCTAACGGATGGGTCAAGTCAATCACATCATTCTCTAATGATGTGACCCCGTTAATCAAATGACAACTCATGTCTATGGTTAGGAAACATAACCATCATTGATTCAACGAGCTAGTCAAGTAGAGGCAAACTAGTGACACTCTGTTTGTCTATGTATTCACACATGTACTAAGTTTCCGGTTAATACAATTCTAGCATGAATAATAAACATTTATCATGATATAAGGAAATATAAATAACAACTTTATTATTGCATGTAGGGCATATTTCCTTCAGTCTCCCACTTGCACTAGAGTCAATAATCTAGATTACATTGTAATGATTCTAACACCCATGGAGTCTTGGTGCTGATCATGTTTTGCTCGTGAGAGAGGCTTAGTGAATGGGTCTGCAACATTCAGATCCGTATGAATCTTGCAAATCTCTATGTCTCCCTTGTTAACTTGATCGCGGATGGAATTGAAGCGTCTCTTGATGTGCTTGGTTCTCTTGTGAAATCTGGATTCCTTTGCCAAGGCAATTGCACCAGTATTGTCACAAAAGATTTTCATTGGACCCGATGCACTAGGTATGACACCTAGATCGGATATGAACTCCTTCATCCAGACTCCTTCATTTGCTGCTTCCGAAGCAGCTATGTATTCCACTTCACACGTAGATCCCGCCAGGACGCTCTGCTTGGAACTGCACCAACTAACAGCTCCACCATTTAATAAAAACACGTACCCGGTTTGTGATTTAGAGTCATCCGAATCAGTGTCAAAGCTTGCATCGACGTAACCGTTTACGACGAGCTCTTTGTCACCTCCATATATGAGAAACATATCCTTAGTACTTTTCAGGTATTTCAGGATGTTGTTGACCGTTGTTCAGTGATCCACTCCTGGATTACTTTGGTACCTCCCTATTAAACTTATAGCAAGGCACACATCAGGTCTGGTACACAACATTGCATACATGATAGAGCCTACGGCTGAAGCATAGGGAACACCTTTCATTTTCTCTCTATCTTCTGCAGTGGTCGTGTTGGAAATATGCCCTAGAGGCAATAATAAAAGCATTATTATTATATTTCTTTGTTCATGATAATTGTCTTTATTCATGCTATAATTGTATTATCCGGAAATCGTAATACATGTGTGAATAATAGACACCAACATGTCCCTAGTAAGCCTCTAGTTGACTAGCTCGTTGATCAACAGATAGTCATGGTTTCCTGACTATGGACATTGGATGTCATTGATAACGGGATCACATCATTAGGAGAATGATGTGATGGACAAGACCCAATCCTAAACATAGCATAAGATCGTATAGTTCGTTTGCTATAGCTTTTCTGGATGTCAAGTATCATTTCCTTAGACCATGAGATTGTGCAACTCCCGGATACCGTAGGAGTGCCTTGGGTGTGCCAAACGTCATAACGTAACTGGGTGACTATAAAGGTACATTACAGGTATCTCCGAAAGTGTCTGTTGGGTTGGCACGAATCGAGACTGGGATTTGTCACTCCGTATGACGGAGAGGTATCTCTGGGCCCACTCGGTAATGCATCATCATAATGAGCTCAATGTGATCAAGTGGTTGATCACGGGATCATGCATTACGGTACGAGTAAAGTGACTTGCCGGTAACAAGACTGAACAAGGTATTGGGATACCGACGATCGAGTCTCGGGCAAGTAACGTACCGATTGACAAAGGGAATTGAGTACGGGATTGATTAGGTCCTCGTCATCGTGGTTCATCCGATGAGATCATCGAGGAGCATGTGGGAGCCAACATGGGTATCCAGATCCTGCTGTTGGTTATTGATCAGAGAGTCGTCTCGGTCATGTCTGCTTGTCTCCCGAACCCGTAGGGTCTACACACTTAAGGTTCGGTGACGCTAGGGTTGTATAGATATGAGTATGCAGTAATCCGAAAGTTGTTCGGAGTCCCGGATGAGATCCTGGACGTCACGAGGAGTTCTGGAATTGTCCGGAGGTGAAGAATTATATATAGGAAGTGTAGTTTCGGCCATCGGGAAAGTTTCGGGGTCACCGGTATTGTACCGGGACCACCGGATGGGTCCCGGGGGTCCACCGGGTGGGGCCACCCATCCCGGAGGGCCCCATGGGCTGAAGTGGGGAGGGGAACCAGCCCATAGTGGGCTGGTGCGCCCCCCCTTGGCCCCCCCATGCGCCTAGGGTTGGGAACCCTAGGGGAGGGGGCGCCTCCACTTGCCTTGGGGGGTACTCCACCCCTTGGCCGCCGCCCCCTAGGAGATCCCATCTCCTAGGGCCGGCGCACCCCCCTAGGGGGCCTATATAAAGGGGGGGAGGGCAGCCGCACCTCAAGTCTTGGCGCCTCCCTCTCCCCTGCTACACCTCTCCCTCTCGCAGAAGCTCGGCGAAGCCCTGCTGCGATCACTGCCGCATCCACCACCACGCCGTCGTGCTGCTGGATCTTCATCAACCTCTCCTTCCCCCTTGCTGGATAAAGAAGGAGGATACGTCATCCGCTCCGTACGTGTGTTGAACGTGGAGGTGCCGTCCGTACGGCACTTGGTCATCGGTGATTTGGATCACGGCGAGTACGACTCCATCATCCCCGTTCTCTTGAACGCTTCTGCTCGCGATCTACAAGGGTATGTAGATGCACTCTCCTCTCGTTGCTAGTTGACTCCATAGATTGATCTTGGTGAAACATAGGAATTTTTTTTGTTTTCTGCTACGATCCCCAACAACTTCAAGGTCGCCCGCTTCTTGAGCTGGGGAGTCCGGGGGAGGCGTTTCGCTCTCCATCATCTCCGGAAGAAGATCCCCTGAAGACGAGCTCTGCTGAGAAGGGCTAAGATCCGAACTGCAAGATAAATACTTCGGTTATTTTCCTCAGAAGTAAGGTAGGATATCTTCACTATTAAGTACTTTTTGATTACTTACAGCTTGTTAGAGGGTTGATCCCCGCGCGGACATTGTGCGGCGAGAGCACCCTCTGAGGCAGGACCCTCTGGTGGAGATTTCTTCTCCCATTTGGAAACCTTGGTTTCTGGGTCTTCAGAGGTAGTCCTCTTCCTTCCCCGGGGCGAGAGAATGTCAGATTCTTCCCCTGGGTTGTCCTCCCTCACGGAGGTGCTCATTCCCTCGGTTGGAATAGGTAGCGGTGGAGGCCTGCTTTCGCCCTCTTTATTCCCCCCTTCATCTTCCTTTGAGGGCACCAGGCAGGGTGCTGGCTCGAGCATCTTTTCTAGCATAGGATTGTCCAAGCCTTCAGGAAGGGGGGGAGAACACCGGATCATCTTCGCCTTTGTTATCCAGTCCTGGTCAAAGAGCGATTCTTCAGAATGATGTCATGATAAAAAAGGACAGTGTGTTAGGCCATGGGATTACTTACTTGGGCCGCGGTGCGGTTGCTGCTCAGGCCCACATCCTCGGTAGTGTCCGGACACTCTATTTGGGGTCTGAAGAACGATTTGTACATCTCCTCATGCGTCAGGCCGAGGAAATTCTGAATAGTGCACAGTCCTTCCGGGTTGAACCCCCACATGCAGAGGGGCCGGCGTTTGCAAGGCTGGACTCGATGAACCAGCATGACTTGCATCACCATAACCAGACTGAAATCTCCCTCGAAGAGATCTCGGATGCGGCTGTGCAGTATGGCCACGTCCTTGGCTGGGCCCCAGCTCAGCCCCCTGCTGATCCATGACATCAGTTGTGGTGGAGGGCCCGAGCGGAAGGTGGGGGCGGCTACCCACTTGGCACTTCGGGGAGCTGTGACATAAAACCACTCCCGTTGCCACAATCTAGACACCTCTAGAAAGGAGCCCTTCGGCCATGGAGCACCAGCAATTTTGCTTATTAGAGCACCTCCGCACGCTGCGTACTGCCGCTCGACCATCTTCGGCTTCACATCAAAGGTCTTGAGCCATAGGCCGAAGTGAGGGGTGTCGGTGTCAAAACCGGCGGATCTCGGGTAGGGGGTCCCGAACTGTGCGTCTAGGCCGGATGGTAACAGGAGACAAGGGACACAAAGTTTTACCCAGGTTCGGGCCCTCTCGATGGAGGTAAAACCCTACGTCCTGCTTGATTAATATTGATGATATGGGTAGTACAAGAGTAGATCTACCACGAGATCGAGGAGGCTAAACCCTAGAAGCTATCCTATGGTATGATTGTTGATGTGTATGTTGTCCTACGGACTAAAACCCTCCGGTTTATATAAACACCGGGTAGGGTTAGGGTTACATAGAGTCGGTTACAATGGTAGGAGATCTGTATATCCGTATCGCCAAGCTTGCCTTCCACACCAAGGAAAGTCCCTCCCGGACACGGGAAGAAGTCTTCAATCTTGTATCTTCATAGTCCAGGAGTCCGGCTGAAGGTATAGTCTGGCCATCCGGACACCCCCTAATCCAGGACTCCCTCAGTAGCCCCTGAACCAGGCTTCAATGACGACGAGTCCGGCGTGCATATTGTCTTCGGCATTGCAAGGCGGGTTCCTCCTCCAAGTACTTCATAGAAGATTTCGAACACAAAGATAGTGTTCGGCTCTAAAAAAATAAGTTTCCACATATTGCCATAGAGAGAATAATATTTACACAAATCTAATCTGCTGACGTATTCCGTAGTGTGACATCACACCATGGCCAAGCTTTTATTCGAACTGTTTTACTGTCCCACCTCAGCGCGTTATGCGAGGCGGTTTCCTTGGCACATCTTGTTAAAGCAGAGATCGTGTCCCCCTTATTCCGGGATTCTCATCAATACGGGCGTGGGTAACCCAACCGCTTCTAGGACTCCTAGATTATAGGCAAGTCCAAACGGACACGGAGAGGATGCTTGATATCCACCCTCTTTATAAAGGGACAAGGCTTTTATTTTTCCCTCCCGTGCTCAATCAAATCCTTCCCCCGCCTCAAGCTCAAACGCCCAAAGTTTAGGTCAGGTGCTCCGAACCTTCAATCATGTCCGAATCTAGCCTTCAAGGCCGATGGGTGCCCTCCTCCGTCACGGAAGAAGACATCAAAAAGTTGAGGGAGGCCAGATATCTGACCGCCGAGATCTTGCATCGGCTCCCTCCCCGGGGGCAGGCCGTCCCTTCCCCCGAACCCAACGAGAGTGTCGTGTTCATCTCCCACTTCCTCCGAGGTCTAGGCCTTGCTCTGGATCCATTCGTCAGGGGCTTGATGTTTTACTACGGGCTAGATTTCCATGATCTAGCTCCGGACTCCTTTCTTCATATCACGACATTTATCATCATGTGCGAGGCCTTCCTTCGGGTCACCCCTCACTTTGGCCTGTGGCTCAAGACCTTTGAAGTAAAGCCGAAGATGATCGAGGGGCAACAGGCGGCGTGTGGAGGTGCCTCAATACGCAAGATGACGGGAGCTCCGTGGCCCAAAGGTTCCATTCCAGAGGTGTCTGAATTGTGGCAACAGGAGTGGTTCTACATCACGGCTCCTAGAAGTGCCAAGTGGGCGCCCCCCTGTTTTCCACTCGGGCCCCCCACCACAACTGATGTCGTGGATCAGCAGAGGTCTGAGCTGGGGGCCAGCCAAGGACGTGCCTATATTGCAAGGCCGCATTCGAGATCTCTTCAATGGAGATTTTATTTTGGTTGCGGTGATACAGGTTATGCTGGTTCGTCAAGTCCAGCCTTGCAAACGTCGGCCTCTTCGTCTGTGGGAGTTCAATCCCGAGGGATCGCGTGCCATTCAAAATTTTCTCGGCCTGACGCACGAGGAGATGTACAAATCATTCTTCAGACCTCAGACGGAGTGTCCGGGAATCACCGAGGACGTGGGCCTTAGTAGCAACCGCACCGCCAAACAGGTAAGGCATCTTCCGGCCAAACATACTTTCTCTACTTTGTTACGAAGTTATCTCTGAGAGTTCGCTTTTTGACCAGGACTGGCTCACAAAGGCGAAGTTGATTCGGTGTTCGGCCCCCCTCCCTGAGGGTTTGGAAAATCCGGTATTGGAAAAGATGCTCCAGACCGCATCTTGCCCGGAGCCCTTGAAGGAAGATACTGTGGAGGATAATGCGGGCGGATGTGGGCCCCCAACGCTGCCCATTCTAGCCAAGGGAGCGAGCGTCTCCATGAGGGAAGGCGACCAGAAGAGAAAAAGGACTGCGCCCGGGGATTCGGAAGCCGAAGCTTCCAAACGGGAGAAGAAGTCTCCCGCAGAGGGTGCCACCCTGGGGGGCGTCGTTGCCGCAATAAGTCCGTGGGGGGATCAATCCTCCCACGAGTCATAAGTGACCCGAAATACCTTTGATAGTACAGATATGCCATCTTTTTCTTCTGAGAAGATAACCACCGCATATATTTTTGCAATTCGGGCCTTAGCCCTTCTCAAATGAGCTCATCTTTGGGGGATCTTCTTCCAGAGATAATGGAGAGCGAAACGCCTCCTTTGGACTCCTCCGCTCCGGGAGCGGGCGACCCTGAAGTGTCATCGCGGAGGGCCTCTCCGAGTCCGATGAGGCCAGAAGATAATCCCGTTGACCCCCGAAGCTCCCAATGTCCGGCTCCCGAAGAGAGTAGACAAAAGAGTCCGGCACCGTCTAGTGTGCGATCGGATGTTCTGAGGGAGTTGGTGGGGCGAGCGGCCATCTCAGATGAACACCGTGTGCTGATGAATACGGTGATGGAGAGAATATCGTCCGCCGAAAGCGGATTGCATGAAGCTTTTATGAGTCTACTGACAGGCTTTGAGGTACGTAAAAGAATGTATGATAGTCCTGCACATGCTAGGTGTGCCCTGTGTAGATAGTAGCCCCTGAGACTCTGGTTGTCGTCGGAAACGATGACGAATAGAGGATCATATTCCCAGGTAGTAACCATACTGCCTCTATGTGCAGCTGATGGAAGCTCCGGTGGCTAGCCGGACTAGCAAGTTTGCCCATTTAAAACGGCAGTTGGATGCGGCAGACGCCGACATTGAGCTTGTTAACAAAAGGCTTGACGAGGCATAGGGTAAGTGTCAATATCTGGTAAACGCCACATAGGAAGAGCAGCATGATGCCAGTATCTTAAATATGTTGTGACTGCAGATGGAGCTGCCACTATTGAAGCCTTGCGGGCAGAACTTGCACGAGCCAAGGAACAAGCAAGGTTAGGTAATGCGGCTGCTGTGAAGGCGTTCGAAGAGTTGCAAGCCGAGAAGGCCGCGCATGGCGAGACCCGAGACAAGATGGCCAAGATGGCTGTGGAAGTAAAAGTCACCGCCGATCGTTGCCGGGTTCTCGAAAAGGAAAACCAAGCGAAGGCATCGGACCTTGAGAAGGCTGCTGCAACGAAAAAGGATCTCTGCTCTGCTATGAGGGCAAAGAAGGAGGAGCTGCGGGAAGCCGGGGATATTGTAGCTGGGAAATCCTTTATGTTGCGGAGGAAATTCGGAGATCCATGGTATGCCCCTCTGGATCGGCTGTGGAGTTCGGAGGATGTGTATATGGATTTGGCGGCGAGCGCTACCGATGCGGCCAAGTACTTCCAGGGTCAGACAGACCGTGGAGTAGACCAGCTGTTTTGGAGATAATTCCATTCTCCCGAGCGTCCACTTACATTGACTGACCAATTAGCCGAATGGGCCGAACTAAACAGGTTGTCCGGACTCTCTACGAGGTCTGTTGTCGATCAGCTGTGGCCGGGAAGGTCAAAACCGAACAGCTATTCAGCTTGGTGCAGCAGTTCCTTGACGTGGTGCCGCGCATTAATGTGATGAAGAGGTCGGTGTGCATAGAGGGCGCACGGATGGCCTTTGCACGTGTTAAGGCATACTGGGCGGAGATGGATGCTACCAATGTTGCAGCGCGGGATTCGGCTATAGGTCGAAAGGCTGCTGAGCACTATTTTGAAGAAGTTCTTGAGGGTGCCCGTTTGATAGAGACCCAGTGCTCAAAAAATATTATGTTTGAGTGATATGTAATCTCATTGTAAGCGAAATGCTTTTATAAATTTTTATAAGGCTATTTATATAGTTTTGCCTGAAAGTAATATGATGCCTCCTGGGCGGCCGTTTATGTATACATGTGTATAACCTGAAAGATTGCAGTCGTTGGCTTCAGCCCCCACGCATGTAATGCGGAGGTGCTCGCAAAAACACGCGTTCACACTTAACCCAACGTCTTGGTCCTATTAAGGAGGTGATAGCGGAGCGAGCGAGGAAACCGGACTATAATGCTTTAGCACTTTCACTTAGCCATAGGAGTTTGACAGTGGGGCTACTAGATAGCCCCTGGTGGCTCCGCACTCTCCCGGTTCCGGGGTGCGTACATGCCTGGCCGGAAAACGGCCCTTCGTTAAGGCGGAGGAATTCTATCATTCCCACAGGTCATCGAGTGGTTGACCGGTCTCACGCTATATCATGACAGTCAGTTTTCGGCTTTCTCTACTGAGGTGCTCGTCCGGATGAACCAGGGCACAATCGCAGTAGTTCTCCTGGTGCTACCTTAGCCGGTAAAGTGGAACGTAAGGCACCAAAACACAGGAGCCGGGCAAACCCAACATTTGACCAAAGACAATGATTCGGAGCTGATGCATATAGGGCCAAACTCGCGACGCCGAACACTCCCTAAGGTATTCGGTCTTTGTGGTATAAACCGGGCCTAAATAATGGCCTTTGTAAGAAGCCACTTGTGTCCAGGTATGTGCATTATTCTGGCGTGGCCACATGCCAAGATGTCAGCATCCTTCTCAACGGTGGATATGTATCAACAAGAGACAGTAAAAAAGGTTTACGCAGGGTCTTAATCTGAAAAGAATCCTTGGAACGGGTCCCTGCTACACGTCTGCGCTCGTGTCTCCGTTGTGCCGTATCCTGGACGGGTGTAGCACGATGATCGTCTGTAAAAGAGAGGAAGTTAAGTGAAAAAGTTGTCGTGCAAAAAGATAGTTTTTAAAGAAACCATGTGTAATTCAAGATGATAAGAAATTGCCACTTGTCTGCGCGCGTTGAGCCCCTTGTATTGACAAATAGGGGTGTGACCACTTATTTCTGTATAAATAGCGGCGCCGGACTTGATTAGTTGTATCTGAGGTCTTGACGACCTATTGGATGCTTTCGTTTGTCCGGGCGCCTTTAGTGTGCGGCGGCCAAGGCAGCCTCACTCTCTTCGGCGCGCAGAGATCGCTTGATATTTCCGTGCACTGTAATGATGCCACGTGGACCGGGCATCTTGAGTGTGAGGGAGGCGTAGTGCGGTATTGCATTAAAGCGAGCGAAGCTTCGCGTCCGAGCAGTGCTTGATAGCCACTTTGAAACGGAGCGATGTGGAAAGTTAAATGCTCGCGACGGAAGTTATCAGGGGAGCCGAATATAACTTGTAGTAAGAGGGAGCCCGTACAACGAGCCCCTGGGCCTGGGATTACTCCTTTAAAGGTAGTATTGCTATGGCGAATTTGTGTTGGGTCTAACCCCATCCTGCGGATTGTATACTGATATATTAGGTTTAGGCTACTGCCGCCGTCCATCAAGACCCTTGTGAAGTGATATCCGCCAATTACTGGGTCTAATACCAGGGCAGCCCATCCTGCGTGTCGGATACTTGTTGAGTAATCGCGATGATCGAAGGTGATCGGTTGAGATGACCAGTGGCAGGACTTCGTAGTGATAGGCACTTGGGTATACTTTCCTAGGAGTGCCCTATTGTTTTTCCCTTGATTATGTGTAACACGTTTACTGTTTTGACTTCTGGTGGAAATTTCTTTTGTTCCGCCATGTCTTGCTTGGGAGGCTCGTCCTCGTCTTCACTTGGTGTATCCTCCCCCTTATGTACGGCGTTGAGCTTGCCGGACTTCTTGAAGACCCAACATTCTCTGTGGGTATGATTAGCAGGTTTACCAGGGTTACTATGGATCTGACATACTTGGTCCAGAATTTTGTTGAGGCTGGACAGTTCATCCCTGGTGCCTTTAGGCGGCTTTTGACCTGGCCGAGAGCTTTTGAATCCGGCATTTACTGTCGTGCCCTTCGTGCTGTCTTATTTATTCCGGCATTTGTTATTGCTGTTGCGCCGTGATTTCTCGTTTCCATCTCTAACTTCAGATGTACTGGGGTCGCTGGTGCTGCATCTGGCTAGCCAGCTGTCCTCCCCCGCGCAAAAGCGGGTCATGAGGTTTGTTAATGCGGCCATCATTTTCGGCTTATTTTGGCCGAGGTGTCTGGCGAGCCATTCGTCATGGACGCTATGCTTGAAAGATGCTAAGGCTTCGGCGTCCGGGCAGTCGACAATCTGGTTCTTTTAGTAAGAAACATGTTCCAAAGCTTTCGGGCTGACTCTCCGGGCTGTTGAGTTATATGACTCAAATCGTTCGCATCCGGAGGCCGGACATAAGTCCCTTGAAAATTTGTCTGAAAGGCGTCTTCGAGCTCTTCCCAACTTCCGATGGAGCTTTCGGGGAGTCCTTTGAGCCGGTGACGAGCTGGCCCTTTGAGCTTGAGGGGTAGGTACTTGATGGCGTGGAGATCATCTCCTCGAGCCATATGGATATGAAGGATGTAGTCCTCAATCCAGACCCCAGGGTCTGTTGTTCCGTTGTATGCCTCTATGTTTACGGGCTTGGATCCCTCTGGAAATTCATGGTCTAGCACCTCATCGATGAAACATAGGGGGTGTGCGGCACCCCTGTAGCTGGGTGTGCTGCGTTGTTCGGATGTTTGTTGTATTGCATTGTATGTTGGGGCGTGCTTGCATGGTCCATAGATGGATCTTGTTACACCATCCTTTGGGTGCGAGCCCTCGCATTGGTTGTGTGTTGTATGGTGAGCGGTGTTGTATGCCGCTCTGTATTAGTAGAGGGGTCATCTATCCGACCAGGTGGCTGCTTCGATATTTGGTTGTGGGGGTTCTGAGGCCTCCTCATCGAATTCGGGTAGCAGCTTCCGCTTCGGGTAGCTCTTGAAGGGGCGATTGTCGCCGTACCTTGCTGTCATGCTGAGTATTTTACTCCATCTGAATTGGAGTGTGTCTTGCACGGCCTTGAGCCTTTGCTTCTGCTTTTTTAGGCTCCTCGTGGTGGCAACAAGCCTTTTACGGGTAGTCTGTTGCTCCGGGTGTTTGTCCGGCGTTATGTCATCCGGACCATTATCCTTGATAGGATTTGTTTGTTTGGTTTGATTATCCGGATTGCCGTTGTCCGGCAGTGGTTCGCCCTGCTCCAGCGTTGGGTCTGTGTGATTGCTATTTCTATCAAGGCGGGATTTGGGGAGGCGCTTGCGTCGCCGCTTTGACTGCTTTTCGAGGGAACAAGCCTTCGGTGCGTCCTTCCGCTCCTCGTCGTCATCTTTTGGTGCATCCACCATGTATACGTCATATGACGAGGTGGCGTTCCAGGGCCCAATAGGCGCTGGTTCTTCATCGTCTCCTTCATCGGCGTCCATACCGTCGATGTCTCCGGAGTCGAAGTCGAGCATGTCGGTTAAATCGTCGACAGTGGCTACAAAGTGGGTGGTGGGTGGGCTTTGAATTTCTTCATCGTCCGCATCCCAATCTCGCTGACCATAGTCCGGCCAGGGCTCTCCTGATAAAGAGAGAGACTTCAATGACTTCAGGATATCGCCCAAAGGCAAGTGCTGAAAGATGTCCGCGGCAGTGAACTCCATAATCGGCGCCCAATCGGATTCGATTGGCAGGGGCATGGAGGGTTCGGAGTCCGGAGAGGAGTCCGGCTCCTTGGAGTCACGAGTTTCACAGAGTACGGGGCTGGTGTTCGGCTCAATCGCCGTTGGGGTCGCAGCCCCCGGGGTGGCGTCCAACCGCCCATCCTCGATCGGCGCAGTTGGCTCCGAATTAAGGGTCGGAGCCGATGCGGGTGCGGCATCCAGGGCACCGTTCGGCGGCAGAGCTAGATCATGCTCGTCATGACAGTGCGGCGCGCTCGGCAGTGGCTCGAATCCGTCGAAGATCAAGTCCCCGCGGATGTCAGCCGTGTAGTTTAAATTTCCAAATCTGACCTGATGGCCAGGGGCGTAGCTTTCGATCTACTCCAGACGGACGCGCGAATTGGCCCGCAGTGCGAAGCCGCCGAAGACAAAGATCTGTCCGGGGAGGAAGATCTCACCCTGGACTACATCGCTATCGATGATCGTAGGAGCCATCGAGCCTGACGGCAATGACACAGAGGAACTCTTAATGAAAGCACCAATGTCGGTGTCAAAACCGGCGGATCTCGGGTAGGGGGTCCTGAACTGTGCGTCTAGGCCAAATGGTAACAGGAGACAAGGGACACGAAGTTTTACCCAGGTTCGGGCCCTCTCGATGGAGGTAAAACCCTTCGTCCTGCTTGATTAATATTGATGATATGGGTAGTACAAGAGTAGATCTACCACGAGATCGAGGAGGCTAAACCCTAGAAGCTAGCCTATGGTATGATTGTTGATGTGTATGTTGTCCTACGGACTAAAACCCTCCGGTTTATATAAACACCAGGTAGGGTTAGGGTTACATAGAGTCGGTTACAATGGTAGGAGATCTGTATATCCGTATCGCCAAGCTTGCCTTCCACGCCAAGGAAAGTCCCTCCCGGACACGGGACGAAGTCTTCAATCTTGTATCTTCATAGTCCAGGAGTCCGGCTGAAGGTATAGTCCGGCCATCCGGACACCCCCTAATCCAGGACTCCCTCAGTAGCCCCTGAACCAGGCTTCAATGACGACGAGTCCGGCGTGCATATTGTCTTTGGCATTGCAAGGCGGGTTCCTCCTCGAAGTACTTAATAGAAGATTTCGAACACAAAGATAGTGTCCGGCTCTAAAAAAATAAGTTTCCACATATTGCCATAGAGAGAATAATATTTACACAAATCTAATCTGCTGACGTATTCCGTAGTGTGACATCACACCATGGTGTCAGTGTACTAGAGTAGGGGTACTCTAGTATCCCGAACTTGTGCACGGGCAGTCGCAGCGTCCGCGGCAAGGCTTGCCGGGTGACCGCCAAGGTCCTCCGTGGTTCCTTTGGAGCCATTCAAGAACAAAGTATCCAAGCCAAGGAGACAAGACCCCGGCAAGAGGAGCTTGCCGGGAAGGCCAACCAAGGCATCTCAAGACCCCGGCAAGAGGAGCTTGCCGGGAAGGCCAACCAAGGCATCTCAAGGAACTTGCCGCGACGCGCCACGCGTCCCGGCAAGGCCCGGTGAGCGACAAGCTCCCGGACGCGACAAAGACAACAACCGCGGCAAGGCGCTTGCCGCGGCAAGCCACCACTCTGTGCCCGCACTCCAGCACATCCACCAACGTGTCGCTCTGGGACCCTTCCAGGCACGCGTGGCGGGAGGCTGTGCAGCCAGCGGTGCGCGGTGGCAAGCGGCGCTGACAAGATCGCCATCGTGGCGAGCGGTGGCGTCCCTAACGGTCCCTTTTGCACTGTTTAGGCGACACAGACGGGCATTTAATGCCCTTGTCCCCTGCCGTCAGGGTTAGGTATGATACACTGTAGCAGGTAGCTGTACCTACTGCAGCACCTTTCCATTTTTACCCTTTGTCTCCGTTGCCACCTGTCGGTGACCCCTTGAGCATATAAAAGGAGGCCCATGCGCAACATAGGGGGCGGGGTTCGGAAGAAACAGAACACTCACGCTCGGTCTCGTTAGCTGCTGGAGTGTACTGTAGCACTCCGCGCTCCCGAGCAAGAACACAATACAAACCACAAAGCAGGAGTAGGGTTTTACGCATCCGTGCAGCCCGAACCTGGGTAAATTGCTCGTGTGTTTCGCCTTGATCTGCTCTTCATGCGACCTCCGCCCCCGCCGAACCGAAAGGGACTCGGCCCGCCGGTCCCATAGGTGTTCGTGGATCAGCTCCCCCCGACATCTTTGGCGCGCCAGGTAGGGGCGTCGAGGTTGTGTGAACCAGATCCGGCGTTCACACGAGCTAGATCTTCCTCATCTTCATCAACATGACGCCGAAGAAGAAGGCTTCGAAGGCGGCTGCTCTGTCCGCGCCTAACCCACCACCGCTGGAGCAAGCGGCTGATGGGACAGACGACGGCGGAAGAACGGGCGTCGACGAGGGAGCTCACGGTGCTGCCAGGTCCAAGAACAAGGCTGCGCTGCCCATCGGTGGCGTAGCCGGCTACCACAACGACCGGGCGCACTCCAAGACCTCGGCGTCCGTGCATGCACCGCGCCCATCTCAGGAGGCGCGGGACCGGCAGCGTCATGGTACTCACGGTACCATGCGTTTGCTGGACCAAGATCGAGCTGGTGGATCTCGGAGTGCTCAAGACCAGCATGCACGCCAACATGCTGGCACGAGCGAGGCACGGTCGCCTGGACGGGATACTGCTCCTTCTAACATAGTTAGAAGTCCGAGCATATCCCGCTCCTCGCACCGTTCGCTACCGCCACCCGCCACTAGAGCAGAAGCTTTGGCGCGAGCTCAACTGCTCCTGGACTACCCTCCAACGGCAGACAAGATCGACGACTGGAGGGCCACCATTCAGAGTCTCATCGGCTTCGCCAACGGCGACACCCAACGGCAGCCGAGCGCGTCGCAGCCGCGGCAAGTCAGCCAGGCACGAGCCGGTGGCGACAAGACCGGTGGGGGTGCAACCACTGTGCACTCTCCGCCCCGAAGGCCAAGATCGCCGACTCGCCGGATCCGCCTCGACACCGACTCCACCGCGTCGTCAGATCCACGAGCTCGTCGCGATCAGCGCCAAGTTCTTCACGAACGACGGCAAGAAGACGCTCGTACTCGCATCGAGCGCCGAAGAGAAGCGCGACGTCAATCAGACCAGCGCGCTGGGCCCTCTGTCGACATGCATGCGCCAGGGGAACCAGGCGGCTTGCCGTACGCGGTAGGTTGCCTTGCGTTCACTCGTGAGCTGCAGCAAGTCCAGTGGCCCAGCATGAAGAATTTCAAGCCAGATGTACCAGAGAAGTACGACGGCAAGTCGCATCCGTCGGAGTTCCTCAGCATCTACACCATCGCGGTGCAGGCTGCCGGGGGGGCGGGACGACAAGATCCTTGCCAACTACTTCCCGCTGGTGCTCAAGCCCAACGTCAGGTCCTGGCTCATGCACTTGCCGGACAACTCCATATCCTCCTGGGCAGACCTATGCCATCAGTTTGTCGGCGCCTTTACAGGCGGCCACAAACCTCATGGCCAAGAGAGTGACCTTCATCTGCTCGCCCAGAAGGAAGGAGAGCCCCTGCGCAAGTACATTCAGAGATTCAGCCGTGTACAGCACAACATCCCAGATGTCCACCCTGCCGCAGTCATCAGCGCGTTCCATCAGAACGCGTGTAACCGCAGGATGTGGGAGGAGATGGCGATGTGCAAGATCAGAGATGTCAGTGAGCTGTATGCCCTGGCCGACAAGTGTGCATGTGCTGAGGAAGGGAGAAAACTCCCCGGGGAGAATGCAGGAGCAGGAGGATCTGACAGCGAGGATGCTGCCCCGGCAAAGAAAAACCGGCGGCGGAACAGGAAGAAGAAAGGCAAAGATGTGTTAGTCGTCGAGCAGTCCAGCAATGAAGGTGGCGCCAAGAAAGCCAAGGATGGTAGCTCCGGCAAGGAGGTTGCCGCATGCACCAACTGCCAGGCTATGGCGGTCGCCGACAAGCAGGACGGCACTGACAAGCAGTATTGCAAGATCCACCGCACCAAGGGCCATGACCTCCAGAGCTGCAAGAAGGTCGAGCAGCTTGTCCAGCAGCAAAAGGCTGAATACGAGCGACGCGACAAGGAGAGGGCCCAAGGAGGCACTGGAGAATCCGGCAAGAAGCGCGCCGGCCGGGGAGGACACCGCGGCAAGGCCAAGCAGCGGCAAGGAGACAAACCTCCCCGCGGCCGCGACAAGGATGAAGACGACGACGACGAAGACATGGATGATGTTGAGACCAGTGAGCAGGAGTTCCAGAAAGCCACAGAGGTCTTGTGCGTTGACGGCGGTGCTTCTCTGCATACTTCGCACCGCCAACTCAAGCAGTGGGTGCGGGAAGTCAATGAGGCGGAACCACCTGTCGAGTCACGCAAGCTTCTGAAATGGTCCAGCACGCCTATCATCTTTAATATTGAGGACCACCCTGATCGCACAACTGCGGTCGGGTGCTTGCCGATGTTGGTTTCACCAACTATCCGCAACCTCAAGGTCACTAAGATGCTAGTTGACGGCGGGGCCGGCTTGAACCTGATCTCCTCCGCTGTACTCCAGAAACTCCAGATCCCTGACAGCGAGCTTGAAGAGACCGGCACATTCCAAGGAATTAACCCGGGAAGGAGCAAGCCGAAGGGGAAGGTCACGTTGCCAGTAACATTTGGCAGCGAGTTGAACTTCAGGACTGAGAGGGTTACTTTTGACGTTGCCGATATTCCATTGCCTTACAATGGGATACTTGGCCGTCCAGCACTCGCCAAGTTCATGGCAGCCTCTCACTACGCATATAACATGCTGAAGATGCCAGGCCCGATAAGCGTCATCTCTGTCCCTGGTGACAAGAAGGATGCTCTTATCTGCGCCGACAAGATCTACCGGGAAGCGGCAGCCGCAACAGGTCACAAGTCACTTGTCGTTGAAGCTCCCGGGGGAAGAAGACCAAGTCCGGCAAGAGTTCGGATGCCCACTCCGGCAAGCGCACCTCTTCGGAGTGCTGCGCTGCCGTCGAGGACGCACCATCGAGCTCCACCGGCAAGTGTAAGAAGACAATGGCAGCTCCGCCAGAAACCAAGAAGGTGTCCGCCAAGGAGGACGGCACTGGTGGTACCTTCACCATCAGTGCCACTCTCGACCCTAAATAGGAAAGCGCGCTCATTGCTTTCCTGCGGGCGAATGTCGACGTGTTTGCGTGGCAACCGTCTGACATCCCCGGTGTTCCCAGGAAAGTAATTGAGCACCATCTTGCCGTTTGTCCTCATGCGCGGCCCGTCAAGCAGAAGGTCAGGAAGAAAGCAGTGGAGCGCCAAGAATTCATCGCGGAAGAGATCAAGAAGTTGGAAGCAGCAGGCCTTGTCAGAGGAGTGCTCCATCCTACGTGGTTGGCCAATCCTATAGTCGTGCGCAAGGCGAATGGGAAATGGAGACTTTGTATCGACTTTACTGATGTTAACAAAGCTTGTCCCAAAGACCCATTTCCTTTGCCGCGCATTGACCAGATTGTTGACTCCACAGCCGGATGTGATTTGCTTTCATTTCTTGACGCATACTCAGGATACCATAAGATCTTCATGGCAGAAGAGGATGAGGAGAAGACCACATTCATTACTCCATGTGGCACGTACTGTTTCATACGGATGCCTTTCGGATTAAAAAATGCTAGTTCAACATTTGCAAGAGTAGTCCATGTCGCTCTTGAGCCACAAATACACAGAAATGTGGAAGCTTACATGGATGACATAGTGGTCAAGAGCAAGGACAAGGCAACTCTGATTCAAGATTTAGACGAGACCTTTGCAAATCTACGCAAGATCAGCCTCAAGCTCAACCCAGAGAAGTGTGTGTTTGGAGTCCCCTCCGGCAAGCTTCTCGGGTTCTTCGTGTCTCAGCGGGGGATCGAAGCCAATCCCGACAAGATTAAGGCCATTGAGCAGATTGAAGCACCAAAGCGCGTCAAGGATGTACAGAGACTTACCGGTTGCGTGGCTGCTCTCAGCAGGTTTATCTCTAGGTCTGCTGAGCGCGCCCTGCCATTTTTCAAAATATTGAAAAAGGCAGGTCCAATGAAATGGACTCCGGAAGCGGAGGCTGCGCTGCAAGACTTGAAGAGATACCTGTCCTCCCCTCCAACACTTGTCACACCTAAACCACAAGAGAAGTTGCTGCTGTATATAGCGGCAACCAATCAAGTGGTTAGTGCTGCGTTAGTAGCGGAGAGGGAGGCAGATGACGAGCCAGCAACCACGGCAAGCGCATCCAGTGACAAGCAGGGGGCTTCCCCGACAAGCTCTGGTCCCGACAAGGATGGATCTGCGCAGATACGCGAGGAGATACAGAAGAAAATGGTGCAGCGCCCAGTATACTTTGTCAGTTCCCTTCTGCAGGGGGCTAGGTCAAGGTACTCTGGCGTGCAGAAATTGCTTTTCGGCCTTCTCATGGCCTTGAGAAAGTTGCGCCATTACTTCCAAGCACATGAGATCACAGTTGTCACTCGCTTTCCGCTGAAGAGGATACTACAGAATCCAGAAGCGACAGGCAGGATTGTTGAGTGGGCACTGGAACTGTCAAGCTTTGGCCTCAAGTTTGAGAGTACTTCAACTATCCAAAGCAGAGCATTGGCAGAATTCATAGCAGAATGGACGCCAACACCAGATGAAGAAATTCCAGAAACGAGCATCCCTGTCGAAGAAGCAAGCAAAGAGTGGCTGATGTACTTTGATGGTGCCTTTTCGCTACAAGGCGCCAGTGCTGGCGTGCTGCTTGTCGCACCCACCGGAGAGCACCTCAAGTACGTAGTCCAGATGCACTTTCCCAAGGAGCAAGCAACAAACAATACTGTAGAGTATGAAGGCTTGCTTGCCGATCTCAGGATCGCGGCAGACCTTGGGATCAAGAAGCTCATTGTCAGGGGTGACTCGCAGCTTGTCGTCCGCCAAGTAAACAAGAGCTATCAGAGTCCGTTGATGGAAGCTTACGTTGACGAAGTGAGAAAGCTAGAAGAGCACTTTGACGGCCTACAAATGGAGCATGTTCCAAGAGCTCAGAACGCCATTGCCGACGGCCTGTCAAAGTGCGCTGCGCTTAAGTTACCTGTGGAACCAGGGATCTTTGTGCTCAAGCTGACTCAACCGTCCGTAACGCCATCAACTGAACAGAGCAAGAAGAGGAAGTTGATTTCTGGTGACTATTTTCCGGCAGAGCTTCCCGAAGCCACTGCCAAGAAGGTCCCCAAGATCAACGCCAAGAGCGCTGAGGAGCAGTCTGCTCCGGCAAGCCCTAGGGTTTGTTCTGTTGAAGCAGAAGCTCCCGACAAGTTTTGCTCCGGCAAGCTTGCCGGGGAACGTCAAGCTCCGGTAGAGCCATAGGTTCTCGCCGTAGAAGCGAATGTTCCCGCAGCCGCAGATTTGCCTTTAGTCCTTGTTGTCGAGCCACAAGCTCCAGCATGGGCACAGCAGATTGTCCGTTTCCTTCAGACATGAGAACTTCCCGAGGAGCAAGAAGAAGCGGAAAGAGTAGCCCGGCAGTCAAGTATGTACCAGTTTGTCGACAAGACACTGTAGAGAAGAAGACTCAATGGTGTGAAATTGAAGTGTATTCACCGGGAAGACGGACAAAAGCTGTTGGCAGAGATACATGGAGGCATATGTGGTCACCACATTGGCGCAAGAGCACTTGTCGGCAAAGCATTCCGGCAAGGTTTCTTTTGGCCGACAGCCCTCCAGGATGCAACTGCACAAGTAACCAAGTGTGAAGCGTGCCAGTTAAATTCCAAGCAGATACACCAACCAGCTCAAGCTCTCCAGACAATCCCTTTATCCTGGCCATTTTCGGTCTGGGGGCTCGACATCCTCGGCCCCTTTCCCCGAGCAGTCGGGGGCTTTGAGTACTTGTACGTTGCAATCGACAAGTTCACAAAGTGGCCGGAAGTGGAACCAGTGAGGAAGGTGACAGCACAATCAGCAGTCAAGTTCTTCAGGTCGATTGTTTGCCGCTTCGGGATCCCTAACAGGATAATCACCGACAACGGTACACAATTCATGAGCCGCACCTTCATGCAGTACGTCCAAGATCTTGGCGCCAAGGTCTGCTTCGCTTCTATTGCTCACCCGAGAAGCAATGGTCAAGCGGAGAGAGCAAATGCTGAAGTGCTGCGTGGGCTCAAGACCAGGACTTTCGACATGCTGCACAAGTGCGGAAGAAACTGGATCGAGGAGCTGCCGGTGGTTCTTTGGTCGATCAGGACGACGCCAAATCAAGCCACTGGCCAGACACCTTTCGCTCTAGTCTATGGAGCAGAGGCAGTTATCCCCACGGAACTCGTATACGGGTCACCTCGAGTGCTTGCTTATGATGAGCTTGAGCAAGAGCAGCTGCGACAAGATGATGCGCTGCTCCTTGAGGAAGACCGTCTTCAGGCTGCTATACAAGCTGCTCGCTACCAGCAAGCTTTGCGCCGCTACCATAGCCGCAAAGTTAATGCCAGAAGTCTCGAGGAAGGCGATCTTGTTCTTCGGCGTGTTCAGTCCGCCAAGAATTCCAACAAGTTGACGCCGAAGTGGGAAGGCCCTTACCGGGTGAAACGAGTCACTAGGCCTGGCGCTGTCCGCCTTGAGACCGAAGATGGCATTCCGGTGAGCAACTCCTGGAACATTGAGCATCTTCGTAAGTTTTACCCGTAAGGCGCGGTTGCCGGAACCTGTTCCGGCAACCACCTTTTGTACAAGTCTTGCCGCTGTTGCATGTAATCCTTTGTACAAAGCCGGGCGCAGACCCCGTGCATAAGTAAAGCTCATGTGCTCCACACATTTTGTCAATTTTATGCATTTTATTTTTTGGCATATATGATCTGACACTTTGTGCAGCACCTACTCCACGGTAAGCAATAACGAGCCGTAAGGCTCCATATCTTTATTTTCTCTTCTTTCTTTTGAAAGGAAGGTTCCCCTCGCCCACAAGTTTGCCGGGGGGGAAAGGAGAAGACGATGGTATGGACCAGGCGTCGTTCAAGAAAGATTCGCCTTGCCGGGAAGCAAGCAACAGAAAAGCTAAGTTGCCAAAGTTTGAGCAATCAGATTTTTTAAATTTTAAGTTATCTCCCTTGAACGACCGCACTTTGTATGGAAAACCTATGCGCGAAGGAACCAACTTGTAGCTAGTTGCGCCCTTACTTTGTTTCGAGTCTGCTCAACAAATTAAGTGAGCTGCAACTAGTTGCGACAAGGTTTCTTGTCGGTAGCGGCACCGCCAGCAGGCTGCTGACGTCCCGCACTCAGCGCTCGCGGCTCAGGTGCCTGCACCGGCAAGTTCCCTAAAAGCGTAGGGCAAAAACATACAAAGGGAGGAATCGAGTAAAAGGAATAACATTGCAATCATTACCCAGAATAGAGTTATATTACAAAGATAGCTTGTCGCGGCTCTAACAGATTGTTTTCATAACATGACAAGACAGCGACAAGAAAAGAAGAAACGGGCGGCCTAGTCTACGCGATCGCCCTCAATCGTCCTGATCCCGCTCACCTTGTCCACAATGGGTGCGACAAGGGTCTTGAGCGCCTCCAGATCAGCATCTGGCGGCAGGGTCTTAAGGACGTTGGTGAGGTTGAGGCCCAGATTGCGGAAGGCCACCTTCACCAACACTTTCTGAAGAGCTCCCGCGCAGATCTTGCACGACTCGTCGGCCAGCTGCTTTGGGATCTTCTCCCGGAGCCGCTGAAGGGCCGTCGCCACGCCTTTGAAGAACAAGACGAGCTTGGCGCTGGGTTGGAGGTTCTCGTCGGAGGGATACCCGAGATCCTCCACCCCCAGCTGCGCCAGCTCCCTGTCAACATCTGCAGCAGCACTCACGAGACTCTCCGTCCAGTGCTCCACATTCTCCCTGAAGGCATTCTGGGTGGCGGCAACACTTTCCAGCAGCGCCTTGTCGGCCTTGATCTCTTCTTTCAAGGCCGCCTCCTGCTTCTTGGCGCCGTCCAGAGTCTTGGTCAAAGTGGTCAGCTTCAACTCAAGATTCGCGTTGGAGTCCTTGGCGGCGCTGAGCTCTTTGCCCTTCTCGGCGAGATCGGCCTCCAGCTGCGCCACCTTCGTCTCCAGCTCCTTCTTGGTGGCCTTGGCGGCTGCAGCAGCATCCTCCGCTTGCTTGAGGGCTCCACCAAGTTTTTCCTCATGCACGGCAAGCTCCTCCTCGTGGGCGTCAAGATTGACCTTCCGCTGCGCCAGCTCGCCCTCCTCCACGGATAGCTTCACAGCGGCAAGCCGTTGTTGCTCTTCGACTTCGGCCTTCTCGAGGAAGAAGACCTTCTGCGCTTCGGCGAATTGCTCTCGCTCCTCCGCTAGGGACCGGAGAGCTTCCTGGTGGAGACCCCGGAGCTCCTCCGCGTGCTTCTCGATGTCCGCTCCCGCCTTCGCGACAAGCGCCTCGCGGGAGTCCAGCTTGGCTTTCCACGCACGATAGAGCGACAACAGCTTCCGCAGCAGCCGCTCCTCCTCAGGCTCGTTGCTGCTGCTGCTCGGCGCGTCAACCAGCGTCAGCCCGGCGGAGGCAAGCACCTCCCCGTCGAAGATCTCTCCCTCGACCGGCGCCCTGGAGTTTGACGCCCAGGGGAGGTTGATGAAGACGTCATCGCCGGCCTTCAAGTAGACGCCTGGCAGGGGCTCTTCGGAGCCTGGCGCTGCGGCAGCGACGGACGGGTCGGCGGTCGACGTAGCGCCTGGCGCTCCTGCGGCCTCAGGGCCGTCAGTGCGATCGCCAGACCCCTCGCCAGTTGCTGCGGCGGCAGCCTTGGCGGCCTTTGCGCCGGCGGGATCGTCAGCACCGGCCGCTTCTTCGGCGGCAACCTCGGTCTCCATCTGCTCCGTAACGGATGGGTCTAACGGCCGGAAAAGGGAGAAGAGTCAAGCAAATATTCAACAAGAAGAAGATCAAAAGAAGAAGAACCCAGGGGAAGTTTTGAAGCGAAAGGATTACCTGTACCGGGTTCTGCAGTCGTGGTCTCCGCCATCGGGGGGCCGCTGGCGCTGTCCCTTGCCGGAGAACTCTCCCTTGCCGGAGACCTCTCCCTTACCGGATAACTCTCCCTTGCCGGAGGACTCTCCCTTGGCGTTTCGGGGGCGGCCTCCGGGCGCTCCTGGTGGGGTTGCTCTGCTCCTACACAAACCAACAATCAGATATCAGCAAAGACGGAGTATCCATGCGCACCTCGCAGCGGAAAGCAAACCATATACTTACGCTGGGGGCTGCTCTGGAGAAAAGTTGCCGAGTCCGGCAAGGTTGTCTCGGGCGCACCCCCTGCTGTCGCAGTGGGTTCGTCCTCGATGACAATCACCGGGACCTTGGCTCTCTTCGCTGCTCTCTGGGCCAGAGTCCTAAAAAGGAACAACTTCAGAGTAAAGCAAATGAGATACAAGACAAAACAGCAAGAATTGAAGAACTACAAGAACAACAAGAAGATCTTACTCTTCTTCTTCCTCGTCGGAGCTGAACGCGGAGAAGTCGAAATCCGGCTCACGCCCGGCGCGATGAGGTGGAGGAGTAGTTTCCCTTGGCCGCTTGGCGGGAACGGTGGCAGTGGTCTGAGACAACCCCGCTCCGGTTGCCGTCGCGGCGTGAGAAGCGGCAGGAGCAGAAGCGGTGGTCCGGCTAGACCCCGCTCCAGTTGCCGTCGCAGCATGAGGTGCTCCCGCGGCAACGGTGTTTGCCGCGGTGGAGCGTGTCACGCGGCGCGGCGACTGTTGACCCGCCTGCCGCTCCGCTACGTCACCGGCCTTGCGGAGATGCCTTCTTGGTGGGGATGGAGGCTCTGCTTGCGGCGAGCTGCCCGAGGAGGAGGAGGAGTTGATTTCCAGCGAGCCGCTCGTATCCTTGGCGGGCTCGCTCGACTCGACGCCACGACCGGCAAGCTCTTTCTCGCCGGCGGGCTCCCCTCGCTCGGCACGGCTTGCCGCCTCTGCTGCCTCTGCCTCCTCCACGATGAATCCAAATTCACCCGCGGCTGCGGCTGCCGCCGCCTCTTCCAGCCTAGTGGCGATGCGTGTCATCTCCGCATCGGTGGTGTCGCGGGTGAGGCTGTCCTTCTCGTCGGAGCGGATCGCCACTTCTACCAAGTCATCAAAGAACTGCTGCACAACGTTGTCTGCAGGCTCTTGCCAAGTTGGGACAATCCCATGCGAATCGCACAGCGGCATCATTGCATGGATGCGGTCGAGCGCAGAGTTGTTGCACAGCGGGACAACACCCCCCGGCAACCTGAACACCTCGGGATGTTGGGGGTCGTACTTGAACAGCTCCTGGAGCATCGCGTTGAGCTCCAGAATAGTGAAGTTGAAGTTGAGGCTCGGACGCAGCCTCATGATATCCGCCGCATTCTTGAACTCCCAGGTGGGCCTCCCCCGTTCCTGCAGGGGGGCAATGCGGCGGCGAAGGAAATCTGCGCCAACAGCGCCTACAGTGAGCCCGGCAAGCCTGAGGCGCAGGATCCGGGTGACGGCAATCTTCAGCCAATCGTCTTCCGGAGCCACATAACTCCAATCGCTGCCGCGTGCTACTGGGGTTTGGCGCCGGGTGGTAAACGGCTGCGGGTTCTCCTCGTCAATCCAGCACCAGTCTGCTCTCCATTCCTCCCACTTGCCGCGGAACTCTCCCTCCAGATAAGTTTCCTTCTTGCCGGCCCTTGAGATCCAGGCGATTCCGCCGGATAGAGGCTCTCCTCTCTCTACTCGGGGTATAAAGAAGTGGCGAAAGAGGGCTACATTGGGATGGACTCCGACAAAGTTTTCGCAGAGATGTGCGAAAACTGCCATGGTCAGGACGGCATTGGGGGTGAAATCAAGGAGGTGGAACCCGTAGGTGTTCATGATATCACAGAAGAACTCAGAGAAAGGCGGGCAAAGCCCGCAGTAGAAGAACAAGGCGAAGAAAGGGTATCCGTTTGGGGCCTTCTTCCAAGCGGCGGCGGGAAGTACCTTCATGCGCGGATGCGCTCGTGTCTCCGTCGACCAGAAGAGGTAGTAGTTCTCCCTCAGCTCCCTCGCGGCAAGCTTGGGGGGGAAGACTGCCCGCTCCTTTCGCAGCGCCGCCAGCCGCTGTGCCTCGGTCGACTTCACGACCTTCCCCTTGTCGGCTTTTGGAGCCATGGCGGAAGTGGTGGAGGAGGTCGACGGCGTTGGTGGTGCTGGTGGCGATGGGGGGCGGAGCGCTGCTCTCTCTCTCTCTCGGCTTTGGGAAGATGAGGGAGCGGCGCAGATTTCTGAGATTGGAGCAGCAACCGGCGAATGGGCGAACTACCCCTATTTCCCCTGCTTATAAAGAGGGAGGGGGCGGACGTTCCGCATTTCCGAATAAAGAAACCACCCACGATCTCTCCCACGACGCCGCATTCAACGCGTGCCGTTCGGGGAGGGCGCGGTGGATACGGAGAGAGATACAGCGTAACCTAGGCCGCGCGTGCCCGTGCCCTGTTTTGGGCCTGGCCCAACAGCGCTCGGCACCGTGTATGGCCCAGGCCCGGGGGCTCCTGTCGGTGTACTAGAGTAGGGGTACTCTAGTATCCCGAACTTGTGCACGGGCAGTCGCAGCGTCCCGCGGCAAGGCTTGCCGGGCGACCGCCAAGGTCCTCCGTGGTTCCTTTGGAGCCATTCAAGAACAAAGTATCCAAGCCAAGGAGACAAGACCCCGGCGAGAGGAGCTTGCCGGGAAGGCCAACCAAGGCATCTCAAGACCCCGGCAAGAGAGCTTGCCGGGAAGGCCAACCAAGGCACCTCAAGGAACTTGCCGCGACGCGCCACGCGCCCCGGCAAGGCCCGGTGAGCGACAAGCTCCCGGACGCGACAAGACAACAACCGCGGCAAGGCGCTTGCCGCGGCAAGCTACCACTCTGTGCCCGCGCTCCAGCACATCCACCAACGTGTCACTCTGGGACCCTTCCAGGCACGCGTGGTGGGAGGCTGTGCAGCCAGCGGTGCGCGGTGGCAAGCGGCGCTGACAAGATCGCCATCGTGGCGAGCGGTGGCGTCCCTGGCGGTCCCTTTTGCACTGTTTAGGCGACACAGACGGGCATTTAATGCCCTTGTCCCCTGCCGTTAGGGTTAGGTATGATACACTGTAGCAGGTAGCTGTACCTACCGCAGCACCTTTCCATTTTTACCCTTTGTCTCCGTTGCCACCTATCGGTGACCCCTTGAGCATATAAAAGGAGGCCCATGCGCAACGTAGGGGGGGTTCGGAAGAAACAGAACACTCACGCTCGGTCTCGTTAGCTGCTGGAGTGTACTGTAGCACTCCGCGCTCCCGAGCAAGAACTCAATACAAACCACAAAGCAGGAGTAGGGTTTTACGCATCCGTGCGGCCCGAACCTGGGTAAATTGCTCGTGTGTTTTGCCTCGATCTGCTCTTCGTGCGACCTCCGCCCCCGCCGAACCGAAAGGGACTCGGCCCGCCGGTCCCATAGGTGTTCGTGGATCAGCTCCCCCCGACACATGGCCAAGCTTTTATTCGAACCGTTTTACTGTCCCATCTCAGCGCGTTATGCGAGGCGGTTTCCTTGGCACATCTTGTTAAAGCAGAGATCGTGTCCCCCTTATTCCCGGATTCTCATCAATACGGGCGTGGGTAACCCAACTGCTTCTAGGACTCCTGGGTAGGGGGTCCCGAACTGTGCGTCTATGCCGGATGGTAATAGGAGGCAGGGGACACAATGTTTTACCCAGGTTCGGGCCCTCTTGATGGAGGTAAAACCCTATGCACTGCTTGATTGATATTGATGATATGGGTAGTACAAGAGTAGATCTACCACGAGATCAGAGAGGCTAAAACCTAGAAGCTAGCCTATGGTATGATTGTTGATGTGTATGTTGTCCTACGGACTAAAACCCTCCGGTTTATATAGACACCGGGTAGGGTTAGGGTTACATAGAGTCGGTTACAATGGTAGGAGATCTGTATATCTGTATCGCCAAGCTTGCCTTCCACGCCAAGGAAAGTCCCTCCCGGACACGGGACGAAGTCTTCAATCTTGTATCTTCATAGTCCAGGAGTCCGGCTGAAGGTATAGTCTGGCCATCCAGACACCCCCTAATCCAGGACTCCCTCAAGGGGTAATGCGGAGGGAGGCCTCACAAACAACAATAAATGACGAGATGTGAAGGAGGGAATCCGGGGCTAGGTCATGAAAATCTAGCCCGTAATAGAACATAAGACCCCTAACAAAAGGATCCAGAGCGAGGCCTAGTCCTCGGAAGAAGTGGGAGACGAACACAATGCTCTCGTTGGGTTCAGGAGTAGGGATGACTTGCCCTCGGGCGGGCAGCCTATGCGAAATTTCGGCGGTCAGGTATCTGGCCTCCCTCAACTTCTTGATATCCTCCTCCGTGATGGAGGAAGGCATCCACCGGCCTTGAAGGCTGGATCTGGACATGATTGAAGGTCCGAAGCACCTGACCTGGGCTTTGGGTGTTAGAACTCGAGGCGGGGGAAGGATTCGATTGAGCACGGGAGGGAAGAAGTAAAAAACCTTGTCCCTTTATAAAGAGGGTGAATATCAAGTGTCCTTCTCGTGGCTATTTGGGACTTGCCTAAAATCTAGGAGTCCTAGGCACGGTTGGGTTACCCACGTCCGTATTAATGAGAATCCCGTAATAAGGGGAACACGATATCTGCTTTGACAAGACGTGTCAAGAAACCGCCTCACGTTATATGCGTGCCTGGTTAAGGAAAAACGGTTCGAATAATTACTGGCCATGGCATGATGTCATGCTGCTAAAACGTGTCAGCAGATTGGATTTGTGGAAATATTACTCTCTCTACGGTGGTATGTGGAACTTATTTTGCAGGGTCGGACACTATCATTGCATCCAAACTCTTCTGTGGTGTATTCGGAGGAGGAACCCGCCTTGCAATGCCGAAGACAACACTGCGCGCCGGACTCATCTTCATTGAAGCTTCGTTCAGGGGCTACTGGGGGAGTCCTGGATTAGGGGGTCTCCCGACAGCCGGACTATATCGTTTGGCGGACTGTTGGACTATGAAGATACAATATTGAAGACTTCGTCCCGTGTCCGGATGGGACTCTACTTGGCGTGGAAGGCAAGCTAGGCAATACAGATATGTATATCTCGTCCTTTGTAACCGACCTTGTGTAACCATAGCCCCCTCCGGTGTCTATATAAACCGGAGGGTTTTAGTCCGTAGGACAACATACAATAATACCATAGGCTAGCTTCTAGGGTTTAGCCTCTCCGATCTCGTCGTAGATCAACTCTTGTACTACTCATATTATCTAGAATAATCAAGTAGGACGTAGGGTTTTACCTCCATCAAGAGGGCCCAAACCTGGGTAAAACATCGTGTCCCCTGCCTCCTGTTACCATCCGCCTTAGACGCACAGTTCGGGACCCCCTACCCGAGATCCGCCGGTTTTGACACCGACACTAGGGATCAAACCCTAACAAAACTAACTCGATTACATGGTGAATCTCATCCAACCCATCACCGTCCAGCAAGCCTACGATGGAATTACTCACGCACGGCGGTGAGCATCATGAAATTGGTGATGGAGGATGATTGATGATGACGACGGCGACGAATCCCCCTCTCCGGACCCCCGGACAGACTCCAGATCAGCCCCCTGAGAGGTTTTAGGGCTTGGCAGCGGCTCCGTATCGTAAAACGTGATGGTTTCTTCTCTCTTGTTTTTTTCTCCTCGAAAGCAGTTATATAGAGTTGGAGTTGGAGTCGGGAGGTCTCCAGGGGGGCCACGAGGTAGGGGGGCGCGCCCCCCACCCTCGTGAGAAGGGTGTGGGCCCCCTGGTCTTCATCTTTGGCGAGGATTTTTTATTATTTATTGTAAGATATTCCGTGGAGTTTCAGGTCATTCCGAGAACTTTTGTTTTCTGCACATAAAACAACATCATGGAAATTCTGCTGAAAACAGCGTCAGTCCGGGTTAGTTCCATTCAAATCATACAAGTTAGAGTCCAAAACAAGGGCAAAAGTGTTTGGAAAAGTAGATACGACGGAGACATATCAACTCCCGCAAGCTTAAACCCTTGCTTGTCCTCAAGCAATTCAGTTGACAAACTAAAAGAAATAAAGAAAAACTTCTACAAACTCTGTTTGCTCTTGTTGTTGTAAATATGTCAAGCTAGCATTCAAGTTTTCAGCAAAGATTATAACTAACCATATTTGCAATAATTCTCAGGTCTCATGTTTACTCATATCAATAGCATAATTAACTAGCAAGCCATAATAATAAAACTCGGATGACAACACTTTCTCAAAACAATCATAATATGATATAACAAGATGGTATCTCGCTAGCCCTTTCTGAGACCGCAAAACATAAATGCAGAGCACCTTTAAAGATCAAGGACTGACTAGACATTGCAATTCATGGTAAAAGAGATCCAATCATAGTCACATCCAATGCAAACTAACAATAATGAATGCAAATGACAGCGGTGCTCTCCAACTGGTGCTTTTTAATAAGAGGGTGATGACTCAACATAAAAGTAAATAGATAGGCCCTTCGCAGAGGGAAGCAAGGATTTGTAGAGGTGCCAGAGCTCGGTTTTGAAATAGAGGTGAATAATATTTTGAGCGGTATACTTTCATTGTCAACATAACAACCAAGAGATGGCGATATCTTCCATGCTACACACATTATAGGCGGTTCCCAAACAGAATGGTAAAGTTTATACTCCCCTCCACCAACAAACATCAATCCATTGCTTGCTCGAAACAACGAGTGCCTCCAACATACATCAGGTCCCAGGGGGAGTTTTGTTTGCAATTATTTTGATTTAGTTTGCATAAATCATGGGACTGGGCATCCCGGTGACCAGCCATTTATCTCGTGAGTGAGGAGCGGAGTCCACTCCTCTTGAGAATAACTCGCCTAACATGGAAGATACAGACAGCCCTAGTTGATACATGAGCTATTCGAGCATACAAAACAGGATGATTATTTGAAGGTTTAGAGTTTGGCACATACAAATTTACTTGGAACGGCAAGTAGATACCGCATATAGGAAGGTATAGTGGACTCATCTCGAATAACTTTGGGGTTTAAGGGATTGGATGCACAAGCAGTATTCCCGCTTAGTACAGGTGAAGGCTAGCAAAAGACTGGGAAGCGACCAACTAGAGAGCGACAACAGCCATGTACATGCATTAAAATTAATAAACATTGGATGCAAGCATGAGTAGGATATAATCCACCATGAACATAAATATCGTGAAGGCTATGTTGATTTGTTTCAAATACATGCGTGAACATGTGCCAAGTCAAGTCACTTAAATCATTCAGAGGAGGATACCACCCTATCATACCACATCATAACCATTTTAATAGCATGTTGGCACGCAAGCTAAACCATTATAACTCATAACTAATCAAGCATGGCACAAGCAACTATGATCTCTAATTGTCATTGCAAGCATGTTTATTTATAACAAGCTGAATCAAGAATGATGAACTCATCATATTTATAAAAACAAAAGAGGTCGAGTTTGTACCAGCTTTTCTCATCTCAGTCAGTCCATCATATATCATCACAATTGCCTTTCACTTGCACGACCGAATGATGTGAATAATAATAAGAGTGCACGTGCATTGGACTAAGCTGGAATCTGCGAGCTTTCAATAAACAGGAGAAGACAAGGCAATATGGGCTCTTTTGTCAGATAAACAATAATGCATATAAGAGCCATTTCAACAATTTAATCATGGTCTTCTCCTACTGACCCCCAAAGAAAAGAAAAGAAATAAAACTATTTACACGAGAAAGCTCCCAACAAGCAAAAGAAGAACAGGAAATATTTTTGGGTTTTCTTTTTAATTACTACTACAAGCAAAGTAAATTAATTAAAAGCTACAACTAATTTTTTTGGTTTTCTTAAGGTTTATTAAACATACAAGAAGAAATCATAAAAGGAAATAGAACTAGCATGGATGATACAATGAAAAAGTATGAGCACCGACATTTAGCAATGAGTATGTGTGAACATAAATGTAACGTCAGTGAGAAATACGTACTCCCCCAAGCTTAGGCTTTTGGCCTAAGTTGGTCTATGGCCATGGCTGGCCTGGCTGATATCCATAATAATAGTTGTTGGGGTCGTACTGTGATGCAGCAGCTATCGCCTCCTGAGCTGCAGTGTGGCGACAAGCGGCCTCTGCTCTCCTCTCGTACTCATCTGCCTCCTCTCTGGTAATAGTATATCCTCCTCTTGCCTGATAATCAAAGAAAGCAGGAGCAGGGAGAGTAATATGGACAGCACGGTGCCTGTCAAAGATTAGTCGGTACTGGAGAGGTGATTCGTTCCTCTTGACAAAATGGTGGGAAACCATAGAATCAAAATCTAAATAAGCAGGAGGCAACTCCATGTCTCCTTCACGAACGTCTATCTCAAGAAATTTAGCTAAGCGGGTTGCATAAATTCCTCCAAAGAAACCTCCATTATGTCTATTATGATGCAACCTACGAGCTACAGTGGCTCCCATATGATAAGATTGGTCTCCTAACACAGCACTCCGGAGAATGCTAAGGTCAGGGACACACATGTGACATGCTTCATCCTTTGCATTTATGCACCTACCTATGAAGAGAGCAAAATAATGTATATCAGGAAAGTGAATGCTTCCTATGGTAGCTTGCGTTATATCTCTAGATTCCCCTACAGTTATACTAGCAAGAAAATTTCTAAATTCAGATTTAGGGGGATCCCTAACACTACCCCATTGTGGAAGTTTGCAAGCAAAAGTGAAATCCTCTAAGTCCATGGTATAAGATTTGTCATAAAGATCAAACATGACTAAAGGAGAATTACACGAAGATGAATACTCAAACCTCCTCACAAAAGAGCTTGTGAGCTCATGATACTGGGGGCATTTGTGTGCCTCAAAGTCCTCAAGATCGGCATTACGCAAATATGCATTAAATTCTTCTTTATTTCCCGCTTGATCCATAAAATTTTCAGAAGGCCACTCACAAGGACGCACTGGAGCGTCTCTTGGTGGCTCTTTGTCAGCATCACGCATTGCAAGCCTGGGTCCTTGCTTCTTTGAAGAACCACCTTGGAACATTTTCCTAAGCATATTTCTTTCTCTGAAAAATTCTGAATTTTTTTAGTAGCTTTAAAATAAAAGTAAACCAAACTCAATAATATTGATAGCAACTACTCCTACAGGTGCCTAGAGCCTATATCATGCATCAAAACTACTTTTGACCATATAAATTTGACATGCAAGCTCAAGAACAGGGTCACCTAAGCAACACAAATTTGTAATGAATAAAGCACTAGAACAAAAACTAATTGGACCAATGGAGGAGTCACATACCAAGGAACAATCTCCCCAAGCAGTTTTGTGAGAGGTGCTTTGAGCAAGGAGATCGAAAATGGCAGCAAAACGAGCTTGGAGTCGGGTTTGAGCTGGTTTTTCGTGTTTGGGGGAGGAAGATGAAGTGTGTGGCTGAAAGAATAAGTGGAGGAGGACCACCGTGGGCCCACGAGGCAGGGCGGCGCGCCCTAGGGGGGTGGGCGCACCCTCCACCCTCGTGGCAAGGTAGTTGGTCCCCCTGGTGTGTTCTTTGTTCCATAAATCCTCAAATATTCTATAAAAAATCATATTTAATTTTCAGGGCATTTGGAGAACTTTTATTTTCGAGGTATTTTTATACTGCACGGATAATCAGATAACAGACAGGAAATTATTTATTTTAATTTTATTTCAACTAAATAACAGAAAGTAAAAGTAGGGTACAGAAGGTTGTGCTTCTAGTTTCATCCATCTCATGCTCGTCAAAAAGAATCCACTAACAAGGTTGATCAAGTCTTGTTAACAAACTCATTCCGATTAACATGAAACCAGAGAAATTTCGAATAACACTAGGTTACCTCAACGGGGATATGCACATCCCCAATAATAAGTATATCATATTTCTTCTTGACAGTAGGAAGAGGAAATTCAAAACCTCCAAATATAATCGATGGAATTTTTCCGATAGAATTGATACTATGAACTTGAGGTTGTTTCCTTGGAAAGTGTACATGTAACACCCTCGATGCGACTATATCTCCCACGTGTCGAGGCACGACTTAGAGGCATAATCGCATTGAAGGCATATGTCGCAAGTCAGGCAATCATCACCAACATCCCATGTAATATAGATAATGAAAAGGGATAACATAGTTGGCTTACACTCGCCACGTCAATCAAGTACATAAATAACATACATCATCCAAACACTCATGGCCCGACTACGGCGCCAAATTAAAAGACAACCCAACAAGCGACATGGTCCCGATCACCCCCAACTGGGCACCACTACTGATCATCAGGAAAAGAAACATAGTATCGCTGAGAGTCCTCGTCGAACTCCCACTTGAGCTCGAGCGCGTCACCTGGAGCGGAATCATCTGGACCTGCATTTGGTGTAATAGTAATCTGTGAGCCATAGGGACTCAGCAATCTCGCACCCTCGCGATCAAGACTATTTAAGCTTAATAGGTAGGGGTAAGGTAAATATATGTGGAGCTGCAGCAAGCGACTAGCATATATGGTGGCTAACTTATTCGTAAAAGAGAGCGAGAAGAGGAGGCAAAGCGCGAGCGAGAAACTAAAAGGACAACCTGCGCAAACATTACTCCAACACCGTGTCCACTTCCCGGACCCCGCCGAGAAGAGGCCATCACGGTAACACACTTGGTTGATTCATTTTAATTAAGTTAAGGTTCAAGTTATCTACAACCGGACATTAACAAATTCCCATCTGCCCATAACCGCGGGCACGACTTTCGAAAGTTCAAATCCCTGCAGGGGAGTCCCAACTTAGCCCATGACAAGCTCTCACGGTCAATGAAGGAATAGACCTCCTCACGAGACGTTCCAATCAGACTCGGTATCTCGATTCTTCAAGACACTTCGACAGGTTAAAACAAGACCAGCAACACCGCCCGAATGTGCCGACAAATCCTGATAGGAGCTGCACATATCTCGTTCTCAGGGCACACTCAGATGAGACTAGCTACGAGCAAAACCAACCCTCAAGTTGCCCCGAGGTGGCCCCGCAGGCAGCTCAGTTCGGACCAACACTCAGAGGAGCACTGGCCCGGGGGGTTAAAATAAGATGACCCTTGAGTCCGCGAAACCCAAGGGAAAAGGCTAGGTGGCAAATGGTAAAACCAAGGTTGGGCATTGCTGGAAAAGCTTTAATCAAGGCGAACTATCAAGGGGTTCCCATTATAACCCAACCGCGTAAGGAACGCAAAATCCGGGAACATAACACCGATATGATGGAAACTAGGGCGGCAAGAGTGGAACAAAACACTAGGCGAGAGGCCGAGCCTTCCACCCTTTACCAAGTATATAGATGCATTAAGATAACATGGCAATATAATGATATCCCAACAAGTAAAATAAATGTTCCAACAAGGAACGTCCTCCAATCTTCACCTGCAACTAGCAACGCTATAAGAGGGGCTGAGCAAAGCGGTAACATAGCCAAACAACGGTTTGCTAGGACATGGTGGGTTAGAGGTTTGACATGGAAATTTGGGAGGCTGGCAAGCAAATGGTAGGCATCGTAGCATTGGCATAGCAAAAGAGCGAGCAAACTAGCATAGCAAAGATAGTAGTGATTTCGAGGGTATGATCATCTTGCCTGCAAAGCTGTCAGAGTTGACTAGATCCTCGAAAGCAAACTCAACGGGCTCCTCGTTAGCGAACTCGTCTCCTGGCTCTACCCAAACAAGGCAAACAAGCAACAAGGACACAATCAACCACGTGCAAAGCTCAAACAATATAATGCAAGGATGGTATGCTATGCGGGATGCGATGCGGGATGCATATGCAAGATATGACAGGGAACGCATGAACCTGGCCTCAACTTGGAAATCCAAGTGTGCCACTGGAAAGATGAGATGAAATCGCTTGAAAACGATATAAAGAACACCGGAATCGGAGTTACGGTTTGGAAATGGCAAGCGATTCAAATATGACACCGGTCTGCGATTTACAGCAAGTAGCCATCTAAATGCAATGAGATGAACATGCTACAGCACCCAAACATGGCATCAAAATACATGGAAGGGATGCATTCAAGATGCTTAACAAAAGTCTAGCACTGAGCCACGGCCAATTCATCCATGAACAGGTTCAAACAAGCATGGCAAATATGCATTTGGTAAACAGATTTCAGACTTAGTGAAATTAACACTTGTCTGGAATTTCAGATCAGGTAGCACACTTTGGAGCATGAAAACTATATACTACAGGAACTGAACATGGCAAAGTAAAGCATGGCATGGAGCTACTCAAAGAGCTTAACAAAAGTCCTTTAGTGACCTTGAGCCAAAAGGGATCAGAAAATATACTAACAAGCATGTGAACATAGCAAAAACATAATCAGTTTTCAGACTTGGTGAAAACTGGCACATGCTGAAACATAACTCAAGTAGGCATGTTCACGAGCTCGATGCACTCACTACGGAGCAAGTCATGAAAATCTAAGCATACATCTATCAAGAACACACAAAATGCAAGCTAGACATGGCAAGAACAATGGCATAGCATGCACGGATCAACTACAACATCATCGGCAAAATTGCAAACAAGTTGACAATCTGCCTAGATTCACAAAGTAGCAAAAGTAGAGCTCGATTGACTCAAGCTAGGGTGCTCCATAATTGCAAACAAAGACATGGATGGATAGATTACTACAAGATTAGTAAAACATCCTTACTGATCATCCTCAAAAGAGGCACGGATCACTAGGAAACAACATGAACATATGGCATCATGAGATAAACAGCTCAAGGACTTGGTGGAAATGCTAAGTCCCTGAAATCAGAATTACCAAGTGCCTCACTTTGCAAGCTTGCACTAGTCACCACACACATCACAAAAATACATGGGTTGCACCTCTGGAAAGATGACAAAACCCTTAACAAAACATATGTAGAGCATCAGGGCATAACATGCACACAATAATCATGGCAAAAATGACAAATGTCTAAATGGAGTAGCAGATCTGACGAATATCTCAAGTAGCCCTCTTCTAACAGCATTTCGGGCATCAAGATGAACTCAAATGAAAATGATGCAATGGAATGAAATTATGTACTCTCTGAGACGAACAATTTGATATGCTATATGCATGAATCGGAGCTACGGATGCAGAGATATAGCATAATGAAGAAGGGCACATGAGCTAGGGTTTCGGAAGAAAAAGTCAACCGTCTCAGATCCAGATCCGGATCTCGCCGGAGCACTGTAGCAGTTCGACGGAAATACTGTTCACCGGAGAAGCTCGTGGCGGCCGGAGCTCGCCGGAGAAGAGGACGGGCGTGTGGCGGCGGTGGCCGGGGCGGCGAGCGCCGGCGTCGAGGAGGCGGCGGCTTCGGGCGGCGGGAACGGCGCGGCGGGGCGGCGCCGGACCGAGGAGGCGGCGCCGGGCGGTGATGTCGACCGCGGCGGCGCGGTGGCCCGGCGACGAGGAAGAAGGGCGGCGCGGTGAGGGGACTCCGGGCGCGGGCGGCGAGGCGGCTTCGGGCCGGGGAGGGCCCGCGGCGGGCTTGCGGGCCTCGGGCGGCGGCGGTTCGCCGGGGTGCCACATGGCACTGCGCGGTTGGCGGCGGTGGGATCCGGACGTTGTCCGGCTCCGTCCGGACACGTCCGGCGGCGGCGGAGACGGATTTTTAGGGTTTCGGGGAGGGAGATCCGAGATTTTCGAGGAGGACCTATTTATAGGCATAGAGGGAGCTAGGAGAGTCCAAATGAGGTGCGGTTTTCGGCCACGCGATCGTGATCGAACGCTCTAGATGATGGAGCAGGTTTAGGTGGGTTTTGGGCCAACTTGGAGGGGTGTTGGGCTGCAACACACATGAGGCCTTTTCGGTCCCTCGGTTAACCGTTGGAGTATCAAACGAAGTCCAAATGATACGAAACATGACAGGCGGTCTACCGGTAGTAAACCAAGGCCGCTTGGCAAGTCTCGGTCCAATCCAGAAATGTTTAATCCCCACACACGAAAGAAAGCTAGAATGACCACCGGAGGAGAACGAAGCGCCGGAATGCAAAACGGACAACGGGGAAAAAGCTCGAATGCATGAGCTGAACACGTATGCAAATGCAATGCACATGATGACATGATATGAGATGCATGGCAACGATAAAAACACACGGAGACAAAGACCCGAACCCGAGAAAATAAAATAACTTAACGCCGGAAACGGCAAGAGTTGGAGTACAAATTGGGAAAGTTACATCCGGGGTGTTACAGTACCGTATACTCATTACCATTAACATGAAAAGTGACATTGCCTTTGTTGCAATCAATAACAGCCCCTGCAGTATTAAGAAAAGGTCTTCCGAGAATAATAGACATACTATCGTCCTCGGGAATATCAAGAATAACAAAGTCCGTTAAAATAGTAACGTTTGCAACCACAACAGGCACGTCCTCACAAATACCGACAGGTATAGCAGTTGATTTATCAGCCATCTGCAAAGATATTTCAGTAGGTGTCAACTTATTCAAATCAAGTCTATGATATAAAGAGAGAGGCATAACACTAACACCGGCTCCAAGATCACATAAAGCAGTTTTAACATAGTTTCTTTTAATGGAGCATGGTATAGTAGGTACTCCTGGATCTCCAAGTTTCTTTGGTATTCCACCCTTAAAAGTATAATTAGCAAGCATGGTGGAAATTTCAGCTTCCGGTATCTTTATTTTATTTGTAATAATATCTTTCATGTACTTAGCATAAGGATTTGTTTTGAGCATATCAGTCAATCGCATACGCAAAAAGATAGGTCTAATCATTTCAGCAAAGCACTCAAAATCCTCATCATCCTTTTTCTTGGGTGGTTTGGGAGGAAAAGTTATGGGTTTCTGAACCCAAGGCTCTCTTTCTTTACCATGTTTCCTAGCAACAAAGTCTTTCTTATCATAACATTGATTCTTTGATTGTGGGTTATCAAGATCAACAGTAGGTTCAATTTCTACATCATTATCATTACTAGGTTGAGCATCATTATGAACATCATCATTAGCATTTTCATTAGTTTCATATTCATTGCCAGATCGTGTTTCAGCATCATACATAGATATATCATTTGGATTATCAGGTGGTTCAGCAATAGGTTCACTAGAAGTTTGCACAGTTCTATCATTTTTCTTTTTCTTCTTTTTAGAAGAACTAGGTGCATCAATATTATTTCTCTGAGAATCTTGCTCAATTTTCTTAGGGTGGCCTTCAGGATACAAAGGTTCCTGAGTCATTCTACCAGTTCTAGTAGCCACTTTAACAACATAATTATTTTTCTTACTATTCATCTCATTGAGCAATTCTTTTTGAGCTTTAAGTACTTATTCTACTTGAGTGGTAACCATAGAAGCATGTTTGCTAACAAGTTTAAGTTCACCTCTTATTAGCCATATAATCACCCAAGTATTTAATCATATCAGCATCTTGTTTTAATTGTCTACCAAAATAAGCATTGAAGTCTTCTTGCTTAAACATAAAATTATCAAACTCATCCAAGCATTGACTAATAATTTTAGTAGGAGGGATTTCAGCTTTATCATATCTATAGAGAGAATTTACCTTTACTACCTGTGTCGGGTTATCGGGGTCTGGAGGTTCTTCAATAAATAAAGGATTAAGATCATATGTTTCTTCAATAGGCGGTAAATTAAGACCATGTATTTCTTCAATAGGAGGTAAATTCTTAACATCTTCAGCTTTAATACCTTTTTCTTTCATAGATTTCTTTGCCTCTTGCATATCTTCAAGGCTGAGAAATAGAATACCCCTCTTCTTCGGAGTTGGTTTAGGAATGGGCTCGGGAATTGGAGCAGGAGCTGGCTCAGGAGCTGGCTCAGGAAGTGCCCAATTATTTTCATTTGTCAACATATTATTCAATAAGATTTCAGCTTCATCTGGTGTTCTTTCCCTGAAAAGAGAACCAACACGACTATCCAAGTAATCTTTGGAAGCATCAGTTAGTCCATTATAAAAGATATCAAGTATTTCATTTTTCTTAAGAGGATGATCAGGCAAAGCATTAAGTAACTTGAGAAGCCTCCCCCAAGCTTGTGGGAGACTCTCTTCTTTAATTTGCACAAAGTTGTATATTTCCTTTAAAGCAGCTTGTTTCTTATGAGCAGGGAAATATTTAGCAGAGAAGTAATAGAACATATCCTGGGGACTACGCACACAACCAGGATCAAGAGAATTAAATCATATCTTAGCATCACCCTTTAATGAGAACAGAAATAATTTAAGGATATAAAAGTAGCGAGATCTCTCATCATTAGTGAACAGGGTGGATATATCATTTAATTTAGTAAGGTGTGCTACAACAGTTTCAGATTCATAGCCATGAAAAGGATCAGATTCAACCAAAGTAATTATATCAGGATCAACAGAGAATTCATAATCCTTATCAGCAACACAGATAGGTGAAGTAGCAAAAGCAGGGTCAGGTCTCATCCTAGCATTTAGAGATTGCTTATTCCATTTAGCTAATAACCTTTTGAGTTCATATCTATCTTTGCAAGCTAAAATAGCTAAAGAAGCATCTTGATCAAATAAATAACCTTTAGGAATAACAAGTGATTCTTCATCATCACTTTCATCTTCATAATCATATTCAATATTTTCAATCTCTCTAGCCCTAGTAAGTCGTTCCTCGAGAAAATCACTAAGTGGCATAGTAGTATCAGGCATAGAGGTAGTTTCATCATAAGTATCATGCATAGTAGAAGTAGCATCATCAATAACATGCGACATATCAGAACGAATAGCAGAAGCAGGTTTAGGTGTCGCAAGCTTACTCATAACAGAAGGTGAATCAAGTGCAGAGCTAGATGGCAGTTCCTTACCTCCCCTCGTAGTTGAGGGATAGATCTTGGTTTTTGGATCTCTCAAATTCTTCATAGTGTCCAGCAGATATAAATCCCAAGTGACTCAAAGAATAGAGCTATGCTCCCCGGCAACGGCGCCAGAAATTAGTCTTGATAACCCACAAGTATAGGGGATCGCAACAGCTTTCGAGGGTAGAGTATTCAACCCAAATTTATTGATTCGACACAAGGGGAGCCAAAGAATATTCTCAAGTATTAGCAGCTGAGTTATCAATTCAACCACACCTGGAAACTTAGTATCTGCAGCAAAGTGTTTAGTAGCAAAGTAATATGATAGTGATGGTAACGGTAACAAAAGAGTAATGAAAGCAAAGTAATTTTTTTGGTATTTTGTAGTGAGTGTAACAATAGCAAGGGGAAAGTAAATAAGCATAAACCAGTATATGGAAAGCTCGTAGGCATTGGATCAATGATGGATAATTATGCCGGATGCGGTTCATCATGTAACAGTCATAACATAGGGTGACACAGAACTAGCTCCAATTCGTCAATGTAATGTAGGCATGTATTCCGAATATAGTCATACGTGCTTATGGAAAAGAACTTGCATGACATCTTTTGTCCTGCCCTCCCGTGGCAGCGGGGTCCTAATGGAAACTAAGGGATATTAAGGCCTCCTTTTAATAGAGAACCGGAACAAAGCATTAGCACATAGTGAATACATGAACTCCTCAAACTACGGTCATCACCGGTAAGTATCCCGATTATTGTCACTTCAGGGTTAACGGATCATAACACATAATAGGTGACTATAGACTTGCAAGATAGGATCTAGAACTCTCATATATTGATGAAAACATAATAGGTTCAGATCTGAAATCATGGCACTCGGGCCCTAGTGACAAGCAGTAAGCATAGCAAAGTCATAGCAACATCAATCTCAGAACATAGTGGATACTAGGGATCAAACCATAACAAAACTAACTCGATTACATGGTGAATCTCATCCAACCCATCACCGTCCAGCAAGCCTACGATGGAATTACTCACGCACGGCGGTGAGCATCATGAAATTGGTGATGGAGGATGGTTGATGATGACGACGGCGACGAATCCCCCTCTCTGGAGCCCCGAACGGAATCCAGATCAGCCCTCCCGAGAGGTTTTAGGGCTTGGCGGTGGCTCTGTATCGTAAAACGCGATGATTTCTTCTCTCTTGTTTTTTTCTCCCCGAAAGCAGTTATATAGAGTTGGATTTGGAGTCGGGAGGTCTCCAGGGGGCCCATAAGGTAGGGGGCGCGCCCTAGGGGGGCGCCCCCCACCCTCGTGAGAAGGGTGTGGGCCCCCTGGTCTTCATCTTTGGCGAGGATTTTTTATTATTTATTGTAAGATATTCCGTGGAGTTTCAGGTCATTCCGAGAACTTTTGTTTTCTGCACATAAAACAACATCATGGCAATTCTGCTGAAAACAGTGCCAGTCCGGGTTAGTTCCATTCAAATCATACAAGTTACAGTCCAAAACAAGGGCAAAAGTGTTTGGAAAAGTAGATAGGATGGAGACATATCAGTTAGTCCCAAAAATAATATAAAAGTGTTTAGTAAAGCCCATAAACATCCAAAACAGATAATATAATAGCATGAATACTTCATAAATTATAGATACGTTGGAGACGTATCAGAGACTTTTATTCATTTGAGAATAGTCTTTTTGAGATTATTTTTGGAAGATGGAAGTGAGACCTTTTCTTTTTCTTTTTGAGATTTTTTTAGGTTTTTTCTTTTTCTTTTGAGATGAATATGATGTCCATGTGTTGCAAGAAAGTTTTGTTTTATTTTGAGATGAAGGTTTCTTTAAGAGAGAGAAATATGTGCACAACTTCCTCTTAATATGCCCACAATGGCGGTCCCCAACCACTAGTGGACATCAAAAGTGTTGTAGTTTCCTAGCAGCAAAACACTTACTACTTGTGGTAGTAAGTTTCGGGCTTCATTTACCATTGCATGGATTTTGATAACAATTCTTGGTCACACCTATTTTCCTATATTTGATGCCTTGCTTTATTTCGTGGCTATTTTTCTGCAACATGATGTAAAATGAATTCCGCATGACAGAACTTAGCTACCACAAATTGAGATTTGAGATGTCTCTATATATTCCTATCTTATTGTTGGGGAACGCAATAATTTCAAAAAAATTCTACGCACACGCAAGATCCATCTAGGTGATGCATAACAATGAGAGGGGAGAGTGTTGTCCACGTACCCTCGTAGACCGTAAGCGGAAGTGTTATGACAACGCAGTTGATGTAGTCGTACGTCTTCACGATCCGACCGATCCTAGTACCGAAGATACGGCACATCTGCGATCTGCACATGTTCAGCTCGGTGACGTCCCACGAACTCTATATCCAGCTGAGGTCGAGGGAGAGTTGCGTCAACACGACGGTGTGGTGACAGTGATGATGAAGCTACCGGTGCAGGGCTTCACCTAAGCACTGCAACAATATGACCGAGGTGGAAATCTGTGGAGGGGGCACCGCACACGGCTAAGATCAACTTTGATGTGTTCTAGGGTGCCTCCCTCCCCACGTATATAAAGGAGGGAGGGGGAGGCCGGCCGTCCCTCTAGGCGCGCCAAGGGGGGAGGAGTCCTCCTCCTAGTAGGAGTACTAGGACTCCCCCTTTCGTAGTCCCACTAGGAAAAGAAGGAAGAGGGAGAAGGAGAAAGGAAAGGCCCCCCCCACCCAATTCGGATTGGGCTTGGGGGGGCCCTGTAACACCCATGATGCGGCTATATCTCCCACGTGTCGGAGCACGACTTAGAGGCATAACCGTATAGTAGGCATGTCGCAAGAGGGGTAATCTTTACACATCCCATGTACTGAATATGAAAGGGATAAAGAGTTGGCTTACAATCGCCACTTCACACAATACATAAATATAGCATTACATCATCCAAAAAACAATCAAGGTCCGACTACGGAACCAAATAAAGAAAGACAACCCCAAATGCTAGATGCCCGATCGCCCCAACTGGGCTCCTCTACTGATCAAAAGGAAACGAAACACAACAACGAAAAGGTCTTCATCGAGCTCCCACTTGAGCTTGGTTGCGACACCTGCACTAGTATCATCGGCACCCGCAAACTGGTTTTGGAAGTAACTGTGAGTCACGGGGACTCAGCAATCTCACACCCTCGCGATCAAGACTATTTAAGCTTAAGGGTAGGAAAAGGTAGTGAGGTGGAGCTGCAGCAAGCACTAGCATATATGGTGGCTAACTTATGCAAATGAGAGCGAGAAGAGAAGCAAAGCACGGTTGTTGAGGGAGTCCTAGATTAGGTGGTGTTCGGATAGCTGGACTATACCTTCAGCCGGACTCCTGGACTATGAAGATACAAGATTGAAGACTTCGTCCCGTGTCCGGATGGGACTTTCCTTGGCGTGGAAGGCAAGCTTGGCGATGTGGATATTCAAGATCTCCTACCATTGTAACCGACTCTATGTAACCCTAACCCTATCCGGTGTCTAAATAAACCGGAGGGTTTTAGTCCGTAGGACAACACAATCAACTCCATATACAACAATCATACCATAGGCTAGCTTCTAGGGTTTAGCCTCCTTGATCTCGTGGTAGATCTACTCTTTACTACCCATATCATCAATATTAATCAAGCAGGAGTAGGGTATTACCTCCATCGAGAGGGCCCGAACCTGGGTAAAAACATCGTGTCCCTTGTCTCCTGCTACCATCCGGCCTTGACGCACAGTTCGGGACCCCCTACCCGAGATCCTCCGGTTTTGACACCGACATTGGTGCTTTCATTGAGAGTTCCTCTGTGTCGTCGCCTTCAGGCCCGATGGCTCCTTTGATCATCAACAACGATGCGGTCCAGGGTGAGACTTTTCTCCCCGGACAGATCTTCGTCTTCGGCGGCTTCGCTCTGCGGGCCAATTCGCTCGGCCACCTTGAGCAGATCGAAAGCTATGCCCCTAGCCATCAGGTCAGGTTTGGAAGCCTAAACTACACGGACGACATCCGCGGGGACTTGTTCTTCGACGGATTCGGGCCACAGCCAAGCGCGCCGCACTGTCTCGATGGGCATGATATAGCTCTGCCGCCGAACAGTGCTTTGGAGGCCGCACACGCACCGGTTCCGACCATCGATTCGGAGCCTACTGCGCCGATCGAGGATCAACGGTTGGACGCTGCCTCAGGGGCTGCGATCTCAGATACAATCAAGCCGAACTCCAGCCCCGCACTCTGCACGACCCGTGACTCCGAGGATCCGGACTCCTTCCCGGACTCCGAACCCCCCACGCCCCTGCCAATCGAATCCGATTGGGCACCGATAATGGAGTTCACCGCCGCAGACATCTTTCAGCATTCGCCTTTTGGCGATATCCTGAATTCTCTTAAGTCTCTCTCTTTATCAGGAGAGCCCTGGCCGGATTACGGTCAGCGAGGGTGGGATACGGACGATGAAGAAATTCAAAGCCCACCCACCACCCACTTTGTAGCCACTGTCGACGATCTAACCGACATGCTTGACTTCGGCTCCGAAGATATCGACGGCATGGACGACGATGTAGGAGACGAACAGGAACCAGCACCTATAGAGTGCTGGAAGGCCACCTCGTCATATGACATATATATGGTGGATAGTCCAAAAGATGGAGATGGCGATGGAACAGTGGGGGATGATGCCCCCAAGAAACAGCCAAAGCGCCGGGTCAGCGGCGCCACTCTAAATCCCGCCAAAGCAAAAACAGTGATTCCGGCACGGGAGATAATACTACCCCGGATAGCACCGAAGAACACCCACCTCATCAAGATTCGGCACAGGAAGATGGAGAAGCCAACCCTCATGAGAGAGTGGCAGACCGAGAGGTTGAGGATGATAACTATACGCCTCCCTCCGAAGACGAGGCAAGCCTCGATGATGACGAATTCGTCATACCATCAGACCCCGCCGAACAAGAGCGTTTTAAACGCAGGCTTTTAGCCACGGCAAGCAGCCTCAAGCAAAAGCAGCAGCAGCTTAGAGCTGCCCAAGATTTGCTAGCTGACAGATGGACTGAAGTCCTTGTGGCCGAGGAGTATGAACTCGAAGGCCCCTCCAAGAGTTACCCGAAGCGCAGACCGCTACCCCGATCAGAGGAGGAAGCACCTACATCACTAGCGCATGACATGGCAGACCGGCCACCTCGCGGCCGCAACAGAGAGGCCTCTCGGCCCTCCACCCAAGCCATGCCCCGACGCCGCTCAACTAAGGCACGGGAAAATGCGCCCGACCTGCGAGACATACTGGAGGATAAGGCAAGACAAACAAGATCGATCTACGGATCGCGCAGGTGCCCTACGGCATGTGACAATGATCTTCACTCCGGATACAACAAATCTGGCCGGGCCGAACACAATAGACATAGCTCTTCCGAGCTGCGTCGTGATATAGCCCAGTACAGAGGCGCCGCACACCAGCTATGCTTCACGGATGAAGTAATGGATCATAAAATCCCAGAGGGTTTCAAACCCGTAAAAGTCGAATCATACGATGGCACAACATATCCGGCAGTATGGATCGAGGATTATCTCCTTCACATCCACATGGCACGCGGCGATGATCTACACGCCATCAAGTACCTCCCGCTCAAACTTAAAGGACCAGCCCGGTATTGGCTTAACAGCTTGCTAGCAGACTCAATTGGTTCTTGGGAGGACCTGGAAGCCGCATTCCTCGACAACTTCCAGGGCACTTACGTGCGACCACCGGATGCCGACGACTTAAGCCACATAATTCAGCAGCCAGAAGAATCGGCCAGACAATTCTGGGCACGGTTCCTAACAAAGAAAAGCCGGATAGTCGACTGTCCGGACACAGAGGCCCTAGCAGCCTTCAAGCATAACATCCGCGACAAGTGGCTTGCCCGGCACCTGGGACAGGAAAAGCCGAAATCCATGGCAGCCCTCACGACACTCATGACCCGCTTTTGCGCGGGAGAAGACAGCTGGCTCGCCCGCAATAACAACTTATCAAAGAACCCTGGTAATTCGGATACCAAGGACAAAAGTGGCAGGACACGTCGGAATAAGCAAAAATGCCGCGTTAGCAGCGACAGCACTGAAGACACGGCAGTCAATGCCGGATTCAAAGGCTATAAATCCGGTCAACAGAAAAAGGCATTCAAAAAGAATACTCAGGGCCCGTCCAGTTTGGACCGAATACTCGATCGCTTGTGCCAGATACATGGCACCCCCGAAAGGCCAGCCAACCACACTAACAGGGATTGTTGGGTGTTCAAGCAGGCAGGCAAGTTAAGGGCCGAAAACAGAGACAAGGGGCTGCACAACGACGACGAGGAGCCCAAGCCACCGAACAACAATGGACAGAAGGGCTTTCCCCCACAAGTGCGGACGGTGAACATGATATACGCAACCCACATTCCCAAGAGGGAACGGAAGCGTGCGCTACGGGACGTATACGCGACAGAGCCAGTCGCCCCGAAGTTCAACCCATGGTCCTCCTGCCTGATCACTTTTGATCGAAGGGACCATCCCACTAGCATCCGTCATGGCGGCTTCGCCGCATTGGTTCTCGACCCAATCATCGACGGATTTCATCTCACAAGAGTCCTCATGGACGGCGGCAGTAGCCTGAACCTGCTTTATCAGGATACAGTGTGGAAAATGGGCATAGATCCCTCAAGGATTAAGCCCACAAGAACGACCTTTAAAGGCGTTATACCAGGTGTAGAAGCCAACTGTACAGGCTCAGTAACACTTGACGTGGTCTTCGGATCCCCGGACAATTTCCGAAGCGAAGAGTTAATATTTGATATAGTCCTGTTTCGCAGTGGCTATCACGCCCTGCTCGGACGAACCGCATTCGCAAAGTTCAATGCGGTGCCGCACTACGCATATCTCAAACTCAAGATGCCAGGCCCTCGAGGAGTAATCACGGTCAACGGAAACACCGAACGCTCCCTCCGTACGGAGGAGCATACGGCGGCTCTCGCAGCGGAGGTACAAAGTAGCCTTCTCAGGCAATTCTCCAGCCCGGCCATTAAAAAGCCAGACACTACCAAGCGCGCCCGGAGTAACCCACAGCAGGACCACCTGGCACATTCTGAGCAAGCGTAGCAATGCGGCCCCAACCCCAGTTTTCGCGACATAGCAAAACCAGTACCTCATGTACATAACTACGCCCTTGAAATACCATGGGCACAGGGGAAGGGGCCACAATAACGGCACGCCCAAACTACGGCTTAAAACGTACTAGGGGCTGCCGGATTCTTTTTTTAATTTTTCTTACTTTCAGGACTCCATACTTCGGACGACCTGTTCGGCAATTCGACTGCCGCACAAACGATGCAAGATCCAGGGAGGCAGACAAGCCATGCCGCATTATGGAACTCCCAGGTGGTCTCTGTTACGAGCGGTATACCTGTTTTAAATACAATTCCGCGGCCTGCCCCTGGTCAGGACATACTGAATAGTCCAATATCTTTTTCTTACCGCACTATTTGTATCGTTCAGCTTTGATAAATATCCTCTCTATAAACAATGCATAGCTTTCTGTCTATTTTTTGCATTATCATATTTTCATATATATGTTTATGACATGTTGCACCCGTACACTGTGGTACGGCAAAATACGTCAGGGGCTTTAGTACCCATAAATATGGCGTGAGAAGTCCGTACACTTTCCCAAGTGCGGCACCCCGAACTTATAGCACTATATGCATCGGCTCCGAATCATGATTTGGGTCAGTAGTTGGGTTTGCCCGGCTCCTATGTTTTGGTGCCTTACGTTCCGCTATATCGGCTACGGTAGCACTAGGAGAACCACTACGATTGTGCCCCGGTTGAGCTGGGTTAAGCACCTCAGTGGAGAAAGCTAAAACTGACTGTCATGATGTGGCGAGAGACCGGTCGCTGTTCGAGAGGTTTTTTGAGTCCCTAAAGGCTTATGCCGCTTCGAGCGAGGAGCTGGCTTTGTCCGGCCAAGGCGTGGATAGCGCCCCGAACTCGGTCTTCCGAACTAGGGGCTTCGCCGAAATTTAAAATTATAGAGTTCTATGGCTAAGTGAGAGTGTTCAAGCATTATAGTCCGATTGCCTTGTTCGTTGTGCTAACCGCCTCCCTCGACGGACCCAATCATGGGAAAAAGAGCGCTCAGGTTTATCCCGAACACCCCAGCACTAGTGGCATGGGGGCAGAAGCCGACGACTGGCCATCTCTCAATTTTTTGATAAACGGCCGCACAGAAAGTAATATTTTAAATTCAATAAGCATTGCTTAGCGCATATGAACAAGTTTTCAGCGCACAGGATAAACACAAGCGAGTTCATTCAAAAATTACATCCTTAGTACATTCATCCGCCACAAGGCGGGCACCGGCAAGGACATCCTTGTAATAGTTCTCGGGCTTGCGATGCTCCTTCCCCGGCGGCGGCCCATCCCTCACAAGCTTCTCACCGTCCAGCTTACCCCAGTGCACCTTTGCACGGGCAAGGGCCCTACGGGCACCTTCGATGCAGACGGAGCGCTTGACGACCTCGAGCCTTGGACAGGCCTCCACCAGTCGCTACACCAGCCCAAAGTAGCTCCCAGGCAGGCCTCTCTGGGCCACAGCCGAACTATGAAGCCCTTCAGGGCATGTTCGGCCGCCTTGCGGAGCTCGACCAGCTGCTTCAGCTGGTCGCTCAAGGGCACAGGGTGTCCGGCCTCAGAATACTGAGACCAGAACACCTTCTCCGTCGAGCTGCCCTCTTCAGCTCGGTAGAATGCGGCGGCATCGGATACGCTGCGGGGAAGATCTGCGAATGCCCCTGGAGAGCTCCGGATTCGGGTAAGTAACAGGTAGTTCACTTTTATATTTCTGCTTTGCATAAAGAATGCCTTACCCGCTGCTATCTTCCTCATCTCCTCCAACACTTGGAGGGCCTTTTAGGCTTCGGCCTTGGCAGACCTGGCAGTCTCAAGGGCAGCCGCGAGCTCGGACGCTTGCGTCTTGGACTCAAGCTCCAAACTCTCATGTTTTTTCATAAGAGCCTGAAGCTCCTGCTGCACCTCACTGACCTGAATCCCAAGTCTGTCTCGCTCGGTGCGCTCCGCGGCCGTTTTCTTTTTGGCTGCAGTCAGCGCCTGCTTAAGGGTTACCACCTCAGTCGTGGCCCCTACAATAAGCAGTACAATCCTGTTACTTTTTTTTGCAATCAAGCCTTTCTATAGGCACTTTTTCTGCAAGGTATTTCTTACCTTCTTCCTCCTCGAGCCGCTGCTTGGCAAGGCCGAGCTCTTGCTCGGTCCGCTCGAGGTCCTGCTTCAGGACACCCACCTCCGTAGTCAGTGCGGCGGTGGACAGCAGCGAAGCCTGCATACGCATATTGACTCTTTTTTGTTAGACTCCTGCGATATTTAATAGATCCTCTATTCGGCTTTTCTTTCCGAATGCCAAACAGAGCAACAGGGGCTACTGTCTATGCGGTAATATTTTTACATATTTTTACTTACCTCGAAGCCTGTTAGAAGGCTAGCGCAAGCTTCAGTCAGTCCGCTCTTGGCGGACTGAACCTTCTGGATCACCGTACTCATAATAGTACGGTGCCCCTCGTCGATGGAGGCGCAGTCAAGCACCTCCAGCAGATTGTCCGGCACCTCCGGTTGGACGGAGGCCGCCGGCTTAGAAGGCTTGCTCCTCTTGGAAGGAGTTCGCCTACCGCGGTTCGGAACTGTGGAAGATTCCGGTGCGGTGTTCGGCACAAAGCCGGACTGAGAGCCCTGGGGAGCCTTATCCCCTTCACTCCTGGAGTCCGGGAGGTTGCCTTGCGGCCCCTCCGGGACCACCTCCTCCTGCCCCAGAGCTTGTCGCGACGCCACTTCGGTGTCGTCTGCAGTGCGGGGGGAGACAGCGGGCGGAACTGAGTTCACATCCGAAGAGTCCAGGGAGCCGCCCGACGATTCGTCGAGTCCGGCCCGGGGCGGATTGCATAATTACATTCAACATTAGGGAAAGCTGTGCAACAAAGGAACATCATGAGTTACTCTGATATCCGAACTTACGATTTCGCCGGACGCTTGGCCCTGTCTGGCCACTCCTCTTCGCCCTCTTCGGCGTCAGGGGCGTAGTCCGACGGAGGGGTCTTCCTTTTCCTAGACCCCTCGGCCTCCCCCGTTGGGGCGGCCTTCCTCTTCTCTCCTCCCTCCGCTGGTGGGGGATTCTTCTTCCTCATCCTCGTTTTCACGGGAGGAGGGCGTCTCGGACTCATCAGATGACGAGTCCAACACCACCACGTTGCGGGCACTCCTTTGGGTCCCCGTGGTCTTCTTCTTCTTGGCCTTCTTCTCCGGCACCACGTAAGACGCCGGAGCCAGCAGCTTCGCTAGTAGAGCTGGGGCTGGGTCTTCGGGCAGCGGAGCCGGACAGTTAATCGGTCCGGATATCGCTTGCCAAGCCTGTCAAAGGTAAGGGAGTTTAGATCCCGCATAGAGTCAAACTATGTAAAAAGCTTAACATCCTGTAAAAGGTGTAGATGGCTTACCTCGCTAGCGTGACGCTGCGAGCTGTATCCGCGGTCCTCGGAAGCGGATGCGGGAGCCTCGGCGCCCTTGAATAGCATCTTCCAAGCATCTTCGTACATCGTGTCGAAGAGCCTGCTGAGGGTTTGATGCTGCGCCGGGTCGAACTCCCACAGGTTAAAATCCCATTGTTGGCACGGGAGAATCCGACGGACGAGCATAACCTGGATTACGTTAGCAAGTCGGACTGGCTTGTTCACCAGGGACTGGATGCATGTTTGCAATCCGGTCACCTCTTTTTCGTCACCCCACGACAGGCCCGTCTCTTTCCAGGATATAAGCCGCGTGGGGGTCCGGATCGGAACTCGGGGGCTGCGGTCCATTCCGGATCGCGTGGCTCGGTGATATAAAACCACCCGGCTTGCCATCCCTTTAGGGTCTCCACGAAAGAGCCCTCGAACCATAGGATGTTGGCCATCTTGCCCGCCATGGCGCCTCCGCACTCCGCCTGGCTGCCGCGCACCACCTTGGGCTTGACGTTGAAGGTCTTGAGCCAGAGGCCGAAATGGGGGCGGACGCAGAGAAAGGCCTCGCCCACGACGATAAACGCCGAGATGTTGAGGATGAAGTTCGGAGCCAGATCATGGAAATCCAGGCCGTAGTAGAACATGAGCCCCCGGACAAATGGATGGAGTGGAAAACCCAGTCCGCGGAGGAAGTGGGGGAGAAATACTACCCTCTCATGGGGCCTTGGGGTGGGGATAAGCTGCCCCTCTTCGGGAATCCGATGCGCAATGTCCTTGGACAGGTATCCGGCCTTCCTTAGCTTCTTGATTTTAACCTCCATAACGGAGGAGACCATCCACTTGCCTCCCGCTCCGGACATTGCTGGAGAAGGTTGAGGTGGGAAGTGCGGGCTTGGGCGTTGGAGCTCGGGTGCGCAAGAGATGGGCAGGCAAGGGAGGAAGAAGGCGTAGGTAAAAAGGTGGATCCTTATCCCCTTATATGGGCGGATGCGGTTGTGCGTCCCCACCTGCCTAGTAAAACTCGCTTGCCTCCCAAGCGCCGTGATAAGTGGCGCGGTTGGGTTACCCACATCCGTATTGATGAGAATCCCGTAAAAGAGGGGCACACGATCTCTGCTTTGACAAGACGTGCCAAGGAAACCGCCTCGCAAAACACGCTGAGGTGGAAAAGATTCAAGTAAAGGACTTGGCTGTAGTGTGTTGACGCACTGCGAAATACGTCAGCAGATTTGATTTGTGTTAGTATTATTCTCTCTATGGCAATATGTGGAAGCTTATTTTTGCAGAGCCGGACACTACTCTTGGTGTTTACAATCTTCTATGAAGGACTTGGAGGGGAACCCGCCTTGCAATGCCGAAGACAATTTGCGCGCCGGACTCGTCGTCATTGAAGCCTGGTTTAGGGGCTACTAAGGGAGTCCTGGATTAGGGGGTGTTCGGATAGCCGGACTATACCTTCAGCCGGACTCCTGGACTATGAAGATACAAGATTGAAGACTTCGTCCCGTGTTTGGATGGGACTTTCCTTGGCGTGGAAGGCAAGCTTGGCGATGCGGATATTCAAGATCTCCTACCATTGTAACCGACTCTATGTAACCCTAACCCTATCCGGTGTCTATATAAACCGAAGGGTTTTAGTCCGTAGGACAACACAATCAACTCCATATACAACAATCATACCATAGGCTAGCTTCTAGGGTTTAGCCTCCTTGATCTCGTGGTAGATCTACTCTTGTACTACCCATATCATCAATATTAATCAAGTAGGAGTAGGGTATTACCTCCATCAAGAGGGCCCAAACCTGGGTAAAAACATCGTGTCCCTTGTCTCCTGCTACCATCCTGCCTTGATGCACAGTTCGGGACCCCCTACCCGAGATCCGCCATTTTTGACACCGACGGTCGTAAACTAGGAGTGATCAAGAAGTGATCCTGAAACTACTTACGTTCAAGCATAACACAAGAACCGTGTTCACTTCCCAGACCCCACCGAGAAGAGACCATCACGGCTACACACGCGGTTGATTCATTTTAATTAAGTTAACCATCAAGTTTTCTACAACCGGATATTAACAAATTCCCGTCTGCCCATAACCGCGGGCACGGCTTTCGAAAGTTCAAAACCCTGCAGGGGTGTCCCAACTTAGCCCATCACAAGCTGTCACGGTCAACGAAGGATATTCCTTCTCCCAGGAAGACCCGATCAGACTCGGGATCCCGGTTACAAGACATTTCGACAATGGTAAAACAAGACCAGCAAGACTGCCCGATGCGCCGACATCCTGATAGGAGCTGCACATATCTCGTTCTCAGGGCAACACCGGATGAACACTACGTACAGCTAAAACCAGCCCTCAAGTTACCCCGAGGTGGCGCCGCAAGTGGCTCTGGTTTGGACCAACACTTAGACAAGCACTGGCCCAGGGGGGGTTAAAATAAAGATGACCATTGAGTCTGCAGAACCCAAGGGAAGGTGATAGGTTGTTAGTGCAAATGTAAAACCAAGGTTGGGCCTTGCTGGAGGAGTTTTATTCAAAGCGAACTGTCAAGGGGTTCCCATAACACCCAACCGCGTAAGGAACGCAAAATCAAGGAACATAACACCGGTATGACGGAAACTAGGGCGGCAAGAGTGGAACAAAACACCAGGCATAAGGCCGAGCCTTCCACCCTTTACCAAGTATATAGATGCATTAAAGTAAACAAGATATAATAATGATATCCCAAAAATAACCATGTTCCAACAAGGAACAAACTCCATCTTCCCCTGCAACTAGCAACGCTATAAGAGGGGCTGAGCAAAGCGGTAACATAGCCAAACAACGGTTTGCTAGGAAAGGTGGGTTAGAGGCTGACATGGCAATATGGGAGGCATGATATAGCAAGTGGTAGGTATCGCGGCATAGCAAAAGAGCTAGAAACTAGCAAGCAAAGATAGAAGTGATTTCGAGGGTATGGTCATCTTGCCTACAAAGTTCTCAGAGTTGACGAAAGCTTGATCCTCGTAAGCGTACTCAACGGGTTCCTCGATCACGTACTCATCTCCCGGCTCTACCCAAATCAAGAACACAAGCAAAGGAAACAACAATCAACCATGGTGCAATGTGCAAGCAACATGATGTAAAACATGGCCTGACATGCGGGATGTGATATGCAATGCATATGCGTGCTCCGGAAGGAAAAGATTGATCAAGGCATCAACTTGGCAAACCAAGTGTGCCGCTGGAAAGATGAGTTGATTTTGGTCGAATCGATATAAAGATCACCGGAATCAAATGCACAGTTTGCAAAAGGCAAGCAAAACAATAACGACACAATTCTGCGAATAACAGCACGATGCCATCTAGAATGCAACAAGAAACTAAGCTACTGCACCCCAACATAGCAACAAAGCACATGGCAGTGATCTATTCAAGATGCTTGACAAAAGATGAACACTGAGCTACGGCTAAATCACACAAGAGTAGGTTCAAACAAGCATGGAAAAAGTGCAAAAGATATCAGCATCACAGACTTAGTGAAAATACTAACATGTCAGGAATTAACATCAAGAAGCAATGTTTAGAGCAAGCAAACAACATGCTATAGGAACAGATCATAGCAAACAAAGGCATTGTCATGAATCTACTCAAAGCATAGAACAAAAGTCACTTACTGACCATGGGCCAAAAGGTCACATAAAATATGATGGCACACATGTAAACATAGCAAGTTTCGTTAACAGATTCAGACTTAGCAGAAAACTGGGCATGGCATAAACAGAATTATGAAGGCATCTTTGCAAGCTCGATTAACTCATCACAAAGCCTTGCATGACAAGATAAGCATAGCATCAGCAAGAAGACATAATCATGAAGCTAACCAAAGCAAGAACAAGCTCATAGCATGCATGGATCAACTACAACAACCTTGGCAAAATTGATTAACACGTAAACAATCTGCCAGGAACATTTTATAGCAAAAGTAGAGCAAGATTAAGTCATGCTAGGGCACTCCATAATTGCAAACAGGGGCATGGATAGATAGATCACAACCATATGTCCAAATCATCCTTACTGAACATACTCAAAAGAAGCATGGAACTCACTGTAGCAACATGAACACATGGCTTAAAAATAACAGCAGAGCAATGACTTAGTAAAATTCTAAGTCCCTGAAATTAGCAATAACACGAAGGCTACTTTGCATGCTTGTGCTAGTCACCACATTGATCACAAAAATATATGGCATACACCCCTGTAAAGATGGCATGGCATAGCCCAAAACACATGTAGAGCTCAAGTCCATATGCAGCACACAACAAATGTAGCAAAAATGACAAATGCTCATACTCTGCTAAGAATCAGCACCTAACATTTTATAGCACTCTTGCATCAGTCATTAGGGCATCAAGATGGACTCAAACAAGCATGGCACAATGGAACAAAATGAAAAGCACATCCTTGTGAACATTTTGATATATTGCACGCACAAAACAGAGCAGTACACATGAAGTTATGATGCGATGAACAGGGGCATAAATTACTCCAGAGATTCTCACCCTCCGGAAAGTCAACGCGGGACGAGGTGGTTCCGGGACGGAGAGATCCCGGGGACGCGACGCATTTGGAAGGAGGGATGGGTGGATCTGGTCCCGATCTGGGGTTCGCCGGAGAAGTTCGCCGGAGACGCCGAAGAAGACGTGGCATCCGAGGCGGCGGCGGTGCCGGCCAGAGAGGACGTGGACGCGCGGTGACCGGCGACGCAGACGGTGGCCGGCGCAGGCTACGGCGTGGCGGGCGGCGGAGCTTGCGGGCGGCGGCATGCGCGAACGGGCGGCGGAGCTTGCGGGCGGCGGCGCGCGCGAACGGGTGGCGCGGTGGAGCTCCGGGCGGTGGAGGAGCGGCGCGTGGGGCGGTGAGGAGCGGCGAGGCGCTCTGCGGCGGCGGCGCACGCGGAAACTAAGGCCGGCACCGGCGGAAGGCGGTAGCGGCGGGCAACGCCGGCGAGGGCGCGGCGGCGCCGGGCAAAGGAGCGAGTTGGACGGTTGGCGGCGGTGACCGGGCGAGCGGCGGCGGCACGTGGGCCGCGCGGGCCTCGGCGGCAAAGATCTGGGCCCAGGCGGGTCCCAGATGGGCTCAGCGGGCCGCGGGGTGGAGGAGGGCAGCTACGACCTGTGGCGGGCGCGAGTGGAGGAGGGAGGCGGCGGTGCTGAGGTGGCGTGCTCGGATTGGCCGGAGTGAGGTGGCCCGGCGCGGCGGACATGTCCGGCGGCGCGAAGAGGGAGTTTTCTAGGGTTTCATCTGCGCGAATTTTTGGAGGGGAGCACATATATATAGGTAGAAGGAGGTGGGAATGTCCAAATGAGGTGCGGTTTTCGGCCACGCGATCGTGATCGAACGGCCGAGAGGATGGAGGGGGTTTGGATGGATTATTGGGCCACTTTAGAGGGGTGTTGGGCTGCAACACACACGAGGCCTTTACGGTTCCCCGGTTAACCGTTGGAGTATCAAACGGACTCCAAATGGCACGAAACTTGACAGGCGGTCTACCGGTGGTGTACCAAGGCCGCTTGGCAAATCTCGGTCCATTCCGAGAAAGTTTAACACCCGCTCACGAAAAGAGACAAAAGAAGGCGCCGGAGGACGTAGGAGTGTTGGATTGAGAAACAAACAACGGGGAAAATGCTCGGATGCATGAGACGAACACATATGCAAATGAGATGCACATGATGACATGATATGAAATGCATGACATGGACAAAAGCAAAACAAAGACAAAACCCAACCACGGAGGGAAACTCACAACACCTCTCCGAAAAAGGCAAGAGTCGGAGTTATAAATATGGAAAGTTGTATCTGGGGCGTTACACGCCCTCCACCTGGCTGCCTCCTTTTCTCTCCCACTAGGGCCCAATAAGACCCATTGACTCCCCGGGGGTTCCGGTAACCCCCAGTACTCCGGTAAACGCCCGAACTCACCCGGAACCATTCCGATGTCCAAACATAGCCTTCCAATATATCAATCTTTATGTCTCGGCCATTTTGAGACTCCTCTTCATGTCCGTGATAATATCTGAGACTCCGAACTACCTTCGGTTCATCAAAACACATAAACTCATAATATCGATCGTCACCGAACGTTAAGCGTGCGGACCCTACGGGTTCGAGAACTATGTAGGCATGACCGAGACTCATCTCCGGTCAAATAACCAATAGCGGAACCTGGATGCTCATATTGGTTCCTACATATTCTACGAAGATCTTTATCGGTCAAACCGCATGACAACATACGTTGTTCCTTTTGTCATCGGTATGTTACTTGCCCGAGATTCGATCGTCAGTATCTCAATACCTATTTCAATCTCGTTACAGGCAAGTCTCTTTACTCGTTCCGTAATGCAACATTCCATACTAACTCATTAGTCACATTGCTTGCAAGGCTTGTAGTGATTGCATTACCGAGAGGGCCCAGAGATACCCCTCCGATACACAGAGTGACAAATCCTAATCTCGATCTATGCCAACTCAACAAACACCATCGCAGACACCTATAGAGCATCTTTATAATCACCCAGTTACGTTGTGACGTTTGATAGCACACTAAGTGTTCCTCCGATATTCGGGAGTTGCATAATCTCATAGTCATAGGAACATGTATAAGTTATGGAGAAAGCAATAGCAACAAACTAAACGATCATCGTGCTAAGCTAACGGATGGGTCAAGTCAATCACATCATTCTCTAGTGATGTGATCCCGTTCATCAAATGACAACTCTTTGTCCATGGCTAGGAAACTTAACCATCTTTGATTAACGATCTAGTCAAATAGAGGCATACTAGTGACACTCAGTTTGTCTATGTATTCACACATGTACTAAGTTTCCGGTTAATACAATTGTGGCATGAATAATAAACATCTATCATGATATAAGGAAATATAAATAACAACTTTATTATTGCCTCTAGAGCATATTTCCTTCACTTATTCACTATCTTGGCGCCCTATGGATCAAAGCAAGACTCATTTTATTCAATGAGTTGCCACTGATAAAACATCATACCATGCACTAAGTTGATTACGATGTACATAATCATGGTGTGTGCCGTACACTTTACCAAGCCATGATGCCTGAGAAAAGCTCCATTGTAGCATATATGATGACTTTTTTACCGTCTTATTGTACACTAGCCTCCACCCATGCCATCACCAACTATGTTGCACCATTGAAGCTTGCTTTCTTAATTCGGCACACTTGATCATATTTGAGACTAATATAGATGGTCGTACTCAACGTGTGTAAAACACAATGAACAAGCCAAATTGGTGCATCAACTTTTCCCTTGTATAAACTCAAAATGGAGTGAACTCGATCACCAAGAAGAGGAGCCTACATGATAATTATATGTTGATGAACACGTGGACTGGAGGTTGCATGCGTGGAACGAAACAGGAGTTTTGTTGAAACTGGACATTTCCAGGGCATTTGATTCTTCGAGTTCTAGTACAGAAAGGGTTCTACACATGATGGATTAAGTGGATTGCAATCCTTTTGTCCTCTTTTAGCTCGAAGGTGATCGCCAATGGTGTTCCAGACAGAAGGATTGCTCATGATAGAGATTTGAGACAATGGGATCCTATCTCACCCCTTGTTGTTTTATCATCGCCACGGAAGTTATGTCTGCACTTGTTCCAATTACCTTGGAAGAACAGGTCCTTTGGACCACTGCCACTGCTAACAATCTCGACATTGCAAATGGTTTTGTTACTTTCCGAGGACGTCGTGTTGTTCTGTAACATCCCAAATTTTCAATTTGGAATGTTATACACTAGATCATCATTGCATATCATAATTTATTTGCTTTTGGCCTTGATCCTAGAAATTCTACGCAACTCAAGGACCCACGGAGAGAGTTGGGGATTTCGTTATTTTCATATTTGAGTTTTCTCAAATTTTGAGAATAGGATCATTTGATTTTAATTATTTTATCATCAATTATTTCTATTACAAAAATATGAGAAAGGGAATAAAATGACTTTCCCAAAATAAAGAAATATTGAGGATTTAATAATAATATCAAATAAGATTTTATTTCGGAGTTTTTCGTTATTTTATTTGAATTTACGAAAAATGTGCATTTTTCAAAATTGCATTTAGGCCCCAAATAAATGTTCACCTTGTGCGGCTTGATTTTAGAAGCCCGGCAAAATTTATTTCGGGATCTTTGGAGTCCGTTTAGTATTTCTTTTATTTGTTTTTCTGCGCGGAATAATAAAAAAAACGCAACCGACCTACGGGCCGTGTCTGACCTGGACTCTAGGCCTGATCGGGCTTTATAAGCCGGGGAGCCCAGCCCGGAGCCTCCCCAAAAACCCTAGCCCCAGCCCCGCCACCGCCGCAGCCGCCGCCGCCCCCGCCCGCACCGCCGACCGCCGCCGCCGCCGAATTTCTCGCCGGAGTTGCCGGGTAGTTTTTTTAGACGCCGGTTTTTTTTCTGAAAAACCGTTCGTTTTTTCCGACAGTTTTGTTCGTTAATTTTTTTTAGTTCGGTTTTTTTAAATAGATCGGTTTTTCCGATTTATTTAAATAGCGAGCGTTCGTCCGTTCGTTCGTTCTAGCGGACGTTTGTCGTTTTTCTTTTTCTCGGATTAAATCCGCGATTTTTCTGATCGCGATTCCTGATCCGATTTTCGTTTTAGTATAGCTTTTCGCTCGTTTATCGGAATCAGGCGATTCAAGCGCCTGGAGTTTCGTCTCGAAACCCACTATCCATTTAACCAACTTAAACAAGTTTTTGCCATTGTAAAAATTTCCCTAGATCCAGAATAGTAAACGAAGCCTGTTCTTTTGTCGTTTGACTTTCGTTGCTTCGTTTGATTTGATTCTTTTTGCAAACCGGAGTTCTTAAGTTGAACCTTCTGGTTAGATACCTTATTTGAGTTTTACCTGTGCATTAGATGAATACTTATTGTATGCTTGTTTGTTTGTCTTGCGATAGAATACCCGGAGTGCGCCGCCTGTTACTTCGAATCTCTAGGTTTCGCGGATCATCAGCAAGGCAAGTAACACTTTGATCATACCTCCTACTACCCAGTTTTATTGCATTAGATCAATCCTCAAACATTGCATGATTAGGATCTAATTAAATTGTGGGATGGGAAGTAGTTGAGGTAGTACCTATTACCTGTTTATTATCAAACCTTTGGGAGTTACTTCTACGTTTGCCTTATTATGCCATGCTATGCTAGTAGACGTGGATTGGGTGAGTGATATCCATGACAGATGTGAGTTTGTTAATTAATGGTTTATCTAAGGTGGCAACTTAAACACACATCTGGGTGGATTGAGGTACCTGGGTATTCCAGGATTGCCTGTTTTTCTTTATGGACCGCCACCCAGGCCCAAAGGGATCATGAGATTTTTCATACTAGAAACTTCCGTGTGCAGCCACAAGCTATTATGGGCTCTAGCATAGTTGATTAAGTCATGCGAACTCTTACAGGGTAGACTAGCAGATGTAGGGGAAAGTAGGTGTAACGGTCTATCCATCGTAAGGTGCTAGCGCTTCTGAAAGACTATGTCTCGGTCATCCGTCTTCTCAAACACCATGTAGTGCGAGAAACCAAACGGAGGCGATCGAGTCTTGTGGGGAAAAGTGCGCAAACCTCTGCAGAGTGTATAAACTAATCATGGTTAGCCGTGTCCCCGGTTATGGACATCTTGAGTATCTATTACCTGGATTATCATGTGAATCTCAACATGTTACTCTAAAATTAATTTTGTTGGGTTGTTTAATGATGATGCTTAATTGGGATTGAGAATGCTGTCAACCATTCTCAATGTTTAACAACCACCATGATAGTTAAATAAATTTATTCCTTTGCAGTAGGGAAAAATTGGCTTTACGCAAAAACTGTAACCATAGAGCTTTCCACCAGCCAAATATGCATATAGAATAGCTGTTTCATTCCATTACTCTCTATGTGTTACCTTGCCAGCATATTCCATGTGCTGACCCGTTTCGGGCTGCAACGTTAATGTTGCAGACTTTTCAGACGATGATTAAGGAGTTTTTAGGTCGGGGTTCTATACTCAGTGATGTCGTTGGAGTTGATGGACTCACTTATCTTCTAAGCCTTCCGCTGTTATCGTTATTAGATGGCCTTAAGCCATATTTATTGTAATAAGTTCTCTATTGAGACACTCGATGTAATAAGTGTGTGATTGCTACTTTGTTATAAATCCTTCAAGTACTGTGTGGTGTCAGCATTACTGATCCAGGGATGACACCTGAGCACAGAGATTGGACCGTTTGAGGTCTGGTCGCTACAGAGATGATATCAGAGCACACGCTGACTGTAGGACACGACCACTAAGCTAAAGATCTAGATCACTATTCACTCTCTTCTCTTCTGACCTCTCATCTTTTCTACTCTTTAGGATGGCAGATGCAAGGAACAAGTTCACGCAACCGGATGAAGATACACCCTTTGGGCGTCACTTGAAGGAAGTCACTAGATACCTGAACATAGGAGTACCAAGCTTCACCGGAACCTACAACGCCACTTTACCTGAAGAAGAGCGCTGGATGATTCAAGTTCAAGTTCCAGGAAGGACGTTCATGCCAGTCACTGAGCCCATAGAGTTTTCTTTTGATGCACCAACTTGGAGTCTAGAAAAGAGCATGGCAGCTCACATCGCCATGGGACGCATTGGAGAAGTCTACCGCAATGATCTCAGGGATACTATCTACCAGATTTGTGGGCGCCGAGATGAGCACTGGGAGATGATCAGCACCAGAAAGGATAGATCAATTGCAGCTTTTATCCAGGAACTAAACCAGCACATTCGACGACAGGAGAACCAGATGTGCGCCGACATGATAGACCTGAAGAAGGCTAAGACAAGAATCAAGGAACTGGAGGAAGAACTCAAGGCTACATGTGAGGATTATGAAGAAGAAATAGAAGTATTAGTGGAGAAGAATGACGATCTGATCAAGAAGATCGGAATATTTATGGGAGGCCCTACACCAGTAGATGAAGACGAAGAACCCAAGGAGATTCGCCCGGAAGACTACATCATCATCGACGACACCGACTCGGACCCAAACAATAGCGATGATGACTATGTTGATGAAGCCGGAGCAGATATCATGGAGTCTGCAACCGAAGAATATTTCTAGTAGACCACATCATCAGTAGTAGTAGTCCACCATGTAAATACAGTAGTCCGAGCACTTTTGCGATAGTTAGATCGATTGTATGCCCTTGTTTGATTGAATGAAGTGAATTGTTTGCTTTTGCCTCATGTGCATATGGGTAGTGTTTTCTCTTTAGACCCCCTCTATTCTTAAATCTCATCTTTTCTAAACCCTCAGATGCCTCCGAGACATGACCCCGGATTTACCTTTCCACCGGAGCTCACCCAGTTGATCCAGCAGCAGAACACATTGATGCAGTTGCTATTCCAGAATCAGAATCAGGGGAACAACAACAACAACCCACCCCCACCACCACCTGTTGATCACTTAGCCTGTTTTCTTAGGCTGAATCCGCCAGTGTTTTCCAGTAGCACCGAGCCGATAGTAGGAGATGATTGGCTCCGCAAGACAGCTAGAGAGTTGACCATAGCAGGATGCACATATGCGGAGAAGGTGAAGTTTGTCGCACATCAGCTTGAAGGACCCGCAGCATCATGGTGGGAGAATTTAACAGCCACTTTCCCTGTCGACACTGTCACATGGGACCAGTTTCAGCAGGCTTTTCGTACTGTCCATGTTTCAGCAGGAGCTATGGCCATGAAGAAGCATGAGTTTCGCAACTTGCGCCAAGGAGGACGGACAGTTGGCCAGTATGTGGAGGACTTTAGTAAATTAGCATGTTATGCCCCAGATGACGTTGCTACGGATGCAACTAAGCAGGAGAAGTTTCTGGAAGGACTGAATGATGAGTTGAGCATGCAGTTGATGATAGCAACCTTCAACAACTACCAGGAGTTGGTAGATCATGCTCTTATGATTGAAGGCAAGCAGCAGCAAATTGAGAATCGCAAGAGGAAGTATGGACAAGGGAAGTACAATTCTGGAGCTCAGCAGAAGCCACGTTTTACCCCTAGATCGGGAGGACATTTTCAGCATACCCATGGAGGAGGTAGCTCGCACAATCACAATGGCACCAAGAATGGTAATGGCAATGGAGGAAGCAACGGCCAGAACCGTACCAACCCATCAACCCCAGCCAAGAAGGACCTGAGCCAAGTCACTTGCTTTAAGTGTCAGAAGACCGGACATTATGCCAATGAATGTCTTGAAGGCCAGAATGGCAATGGAAGCTCTGGGAAGAAGCCAAACCCTTTCAACAGGGGACAGGTGAACCACGTTAACGTGGAGGAGGTTGAAGAGCAGCCGGATGCAATAATCGGTAAGTTTTTGGTTAAGTCATTTACCGCACTCGTTCTTTTTGATACTGGTGCATCGCATTCATACATATCAATGTGGATAAGTATAACCTGCCCACTAAGGTTCTTAGAACACCTATGCTAGTGAGATCACCAGGAGCGGAGTATATGGCCAGTCAAGGATATTTTCAAGTGCCATTGAGTATAGGTAGGCATGTGTTTCCCTCGGATTTGATCATTTTGGAATCACAAGGATTGGATGTAATTCTGGGTATGGATTGGTTGTCGATGTATGGAGGAAACATCGATTGCGCCAGTAAGACAATTTTGCTTACCACCCCAGAAGGGAGAAGGATCAAGTATGTATCCTGACATGTGCCAAAAGGGACTCAAGTAAATTATTTAACATGAGTTGTGCAGGAGGAAGTACCAGTGGTAAGGGATTTCCCTGAAGTATTTCCAGAAGAATTGCCAGGCATGCCACCGGATAGAGATATTGAGTTTTTGATTGAGCTATTGCCAGGCACAGTGCCAATATCGAAGAGACCATACAGGATGCCTGCAAAGGATTTGGTGGAGATTAAGGAGCAGATTAAGGAGTTACTGGATAAAGGTTACATTCGCCCAAGTTCATCGCCTTGGGGATCACCAGTACTTCTAGTGGAGAAAAAGGATGGATCGTTAAGGATGGTTGTTGACTATCGTGGGTTGAATGAAGTAACGATCAAGAAGAAGTACCCACTACCAATGATCAATGACCTGTTTGATCGATTGCAAGGAGCTAAGGTATTTTCCAAGATCGATCTGCGATCAGGATACCACCAGTTGAAGATTCGAGAATAGGATATACCTAAGACGGCTTTTACCACCAGGTATGGGTTGTACGAGTATACCGTTATGTCATTTGGTCTGACTAACGCACCTGCCTATTTTATGAACATGATGAACAAAGTGTTTATGGAGTTCTTGGATAAGTTCGTCGTAGTGTTCATTGATGATATCCTGGTTTACTCGAAGAATGAAGAGGAGCATAAGGAACATTTGCGATTGGTACTTGAGAAGCTCAGAGAACATCAGTTGTATGCCAAGTTCAGCAAATGTGAGTTTTGGTTGAAGGAAGTAGGATTCCTCGGACACGTTATATCCGGAGAAGGTATATCAGTAGATCCCACTAAAGTTGATACCGTGACCAAGTGGGAAGCACCAACCACAGTTGGCGAGATCCGGAGTTTCCTTGGACTCGCAGGATACTACCGGAGATTTATTGAGAATTTCTCCAAGATTGCAAAACCTATGACGGAGTTGTTAAAGAAGGATACCAAGTTCATATGGACCGAGGAGTGTGAGGCTAGTTTCCAGGAGTTGAAGAAATGCTTGGTTACTTCACCAGTGTTGATTTTGCCAGACCAGACCAAGGACTATGAGGTGTATTGCGACGCTTCACGTCGAGGACTTGGAGCAGTGCTTATGCAGGAAGGGAGAGTTGTTTCATATGCCTCACGACAACTGAAACCCCACGGATTGAATTATGCCACACATGATTTGGAGTTAGCAGCCGTAGTGCATGCTTTGAAAACATGGAGACATTTCCTCATTGGAAATCATTGTGAGGTGTACACGGATCACAAGAGTTTGAAATACATTTTCACGCAGAAGGAGTTAAATCTAAGACAAAGGAGATGGTTGGAGCTCATCAAGGACTATGATATGAGATTGCATTACCATCCCGGAAAGGCTAATGTAGTAGCTGACGCATTGAGCCGTAAAAGCCATGCCAATACACTAATGACGGGAGAAATACCAAAGGAGTTAGCCGAGGATCTTCGTGAGCTATGTTTGGAAATAGTTCCGAGAGGCTATGTAGCAGCATTGGAGATTCAGTCAACTTTGATGGATAGAATCAGAGAAGCTCAGAAGACTGACAAGGGGATTGCCTCTATACAGGAGAAAATGAGCGAAGGAAAGGCTAAAGGATTTCGTGAGGATGAGAACGACACCCTATGGTTTGAAGACCGTGTTTATGTGCTCAATGACCCGGAGATCAGGAAGTTGATTCTGCAAGAGGCACACGATTCACCATATTCGATTCACCCAGGAAATACCAAGATGTATTTGGATTTGAAGGATATTTTCTGGTGGACCGGAATGAAGAAGGATATTGCGGAGTATGTAGCAGTTTGTGATGTATGTCAGAGAGTAAAGGCAGAGCATCAGAAGCCAGCAGGATTGCTACAGCCATTGTCGATACCCGAATGGAAGTGGGATAAGTTAGGCATGGATTTTATCACGGGATTACCCAGGACTCGTTCAGGCTATGACTCGATTTGGGTTGTAGTCGATCGGTTGACGAAGGTAGCTCATTTCATCCCGGTAAAGACCACTTACACCAGTGCTAAGTTGGCAAAGATATACATGACCAGGATTGTATGCTTACATGGAGTTCCGAGGAGTATAGTATCAGATAGAGGAACCCAGTTTACCTCAAAGTTCTGGAATCAGTTGCACGAAACTTTGGGTACCAGGCTAGAGTTCAGCACAGTTTTTCATCCACAGACAGATGGACAGACCGAGAGAGTCAATCAGATTTTGAAGGACATGCTGAGAGCTTGTGCGCTAGATTATGGATCTAGTTGGGACGACAATTTGCCATATGCAGAATTCTCTTACAACAACAGCTATCAATCCAGTTTAAAGATGGCCCCTTTCGAAGCCTTGTACGGAAGGAGGTGCAGGACACCGTTGTCATGGGATGAAGTTGGAGACCGCCAGTTGTTTGGACCTGATTTGATTAAAGAGTCTGAACAGAAGGTGAAATTGATTCGCGATAGGCTCAAGGTAGCTCAATCCAGGCAGAAGAGTTATGCAGATTCTAAACGCAAGGAGACAGTTTACGAAGTCGGAGACAGAGTTTATCTTCGAGTATCCCCACTTTGGGGAATAAAGCGCTTTGGTGTTAAGGGAAAGTTAGCGCCACGATTTGTAGGACCATACCGAGTTTTGGAACATATGGGAGAAGTGGCCTACAAGTTGGAATTGCCCGAAGGATTGTCAGGAGTTCATGATGTGTTCCACGTTTCTCAGTTGATGAAGTGCCACGCGGAGATGGCTGACATACCGCTGTGAGATACGGTACCACTGGAAGCAATTCAGTTGGACAGTGATTTGACCTATGAGGAGAAACCAGTTAAGATTCTCGAGTTTGCCAGCCGAGTCACCCGCAGCAAGGTTATCAAGTTTTGTAAGGTTCAGTGGAGCCACCACACAGAGGATGAAGCCACCTGGGAACGAGAGGAAGATTTGCTCAAGGACCACCCTCCACCTATTTTCTAGCCAACCCTAATCTCGAGGGCGAGATTCATCTTAAGGGGGGTAGGTTTGTAACATCCCAAATTTTCAATTTGGAATGTTATACACTAGATCATCATTGCATATCATAATTTATTTGCTTTTGGCCTTGATCCTAGAAATTCTACGCAACTCAAGGACCCACGGAGAGAGTTGGGGATTTCGTTATTTTCATATTTGAGTTTTCTCAAAATTTGAGAATAGGATCATTTAATTTTAATTATTTTATCATCAATTATTTCTATTACAAAAATATGAGAGAGGGAATAAAATGACTTTACCAAAATAAAGAAATATTGAGGATTTAATAATAAAATCAAATAAGATTTTATTTCGAAGTTTTTTGTTATTTTATTTGAATTTACGAAAAATGTGCGTTTTTCAAAATTGCATTTAGGCCCCAAATAAATGTTCACCTTGTGCGGCTTGATTTTAGAAGCCCGAGAAAATTTATTTCGGGATTTTTGGAGTCCGTTTAGTATTTATTTTATTTGTTTTTTTGCGCGGAATAATTAAAAAAAACGCAACCGACCTACGGGCCGTGTCCGACCTGGACTCTAGGCCCAATCAGGCTTTATAAGCCGGGGAGCCCAGCCCCGAGCCTCCCCAAAAACCCTAGCCCCAGCCCCAGCCCCATCGCCGCCGCCGCCACCCCCGCCCGCGCCGCCGACCGCCGCCGCCGCCCCCGCCCGCGCCGCCGACCACCGCCGCCGCCGGAGTCTCGCCGCCGCCGCCGGATTTCTCGCCGGAGTTGCTGGGTAGTTTTTTTAGATGCCGGTTTTTTTTCTGAAAAACCGTTCGGTTTTTCCGACGGTTTTGTTCGTTTATTTTTTTTAGTTCGGTTTTTTTAAATAGATCGGTTTTTCCGATTTATTTAAATAGCGAGCGTTCGTCCGTTCGTTCGTTCTAGCGGACGTTCGTTGTTTTTCTTTTTCTCGGATTAAATCCGCGATTTTTCTGATCGCGATTCCTGATCCGATTTTCGTTTTAGTATAACTTTTTGCTCGTTTATCGGAATCAGGCGATTCAAGCGCCTGGAGTTTCGTCTCGAAACCCACTATCCGTTTAACCAACTTAAACAAGTTTTTGCCACTGTAAAAATTGCCCTAGATCCAGAATAGTAAACGAAGCCTGTTCTTTTGCCGTTTGACTTTCGTTGCTTCGTTTGATTTGATTCTTTTTGCAAACCGGAGTTCTTAAGTTGAACCTTCTGGTTAGATACCTTATTTGAGTTTTACCTGTGCATTAGATGAATACTTATTGTATGCTTGTTTGTTTGTCTGCGATAGAATACCCGGAGTGCGCCGCCTGTTACTTCGAATCTCTAGGTTTCGCAGATCATCAGCAAGGCAAGTAACACTTTGATCATACCTCCTACTACCCAGTTTTATTGCATTAGATCAATCCTCAAACATTGCATGATTAGGATCTAATTAAATTGTGGGTTCGGGAAGTAATTGAGGTAGTACCTATTACCTGTTTATTTTCAAACCTTTGGGAGTTACTTCTACCTTTGCTTATTATGCCATGCTATGCTAGTAGACGTGGATTGGGTGAGTGATATCCATGACAGATGTGAGTTTGTTAATTAAATGGTTTATCTAAGGTGGCAACTTAAACACACATCTGGGTGGATTGAGGTACCTGGGTATTCCAGGATTGCCTGTTTTTCTTTATGGACCGCCACCCAGGCCCAAAGGGATCATGAGATTTTTCATACTAGAAACTTTCGTGTGCAGCCACAAGCTATTATGGGCTCTAGCATAGTTGATTAAGTCATGCGAACTCTTACAGGGTAGACTAGCAGATGCAGGGGAAAGTAGGTGTAACGGTCTATCCATCGTAAGGTGCTAGCGCTTCTGAAAGACTATGTGTCGGTCATCCGTATTCTCAAACACCATGTAGTGCGAGAAACCAAACGGAGGCGATCGAGTCTTGTGGGGAAAAGTGCACAAACCTCTGCAAAGTGTATAAACTAATCATGGTTAGCCGTGTCCCCGGTTATGGACATCTTGAGTATCTAGTACCTGAATTATCATGTGAATCTCAACATGTTACTCTAAAATTAATTTTGTTGGGTTTTGTTAATGATGATGCTTAATTGGGATTGAGAATGCTGTCAGCCATTCTCAATGTTTAACAACCACCATGATAGTTAAATAAATTCATTCCTTTGCAGTAGGGAAAAATTGGCTTTTCGCAAAACTGTAACCATAGAGCTTTCCACCAGCCAAATATGCATATAGAATAGCTGTTTCATTCCATTACTCTCTATGTGTTACCTTGCCAGCATATTCCATGTGCTGACCCGTTTCGGGCTGCAACGTTAATGTTGCAGACTTTTCAGACGACGATTAAGGAGTTTTTAGGTCGGGGTTCTATACTCAGTGATGCCGTTGGAGTTGATGGACTCACTTATCTTCTAAGCCTTCCGCTGTTATCGTTATTAGATGGCCTTAAGCCATATTTATTGTAATAAGTTCTCTATTGAGACACTCGATGTAATAAGTGTGTGATTGCTACTTTGTTATAAATCCTCCGAGTACTGTGTGATGTCAGCATTACTGATCCAGGGATGACACCTAAGCACAGAGATTGGACCGTTTGAGGTCTGGTCGCTACATGTTCCTGCGATCGCTGACTTCTCATCTGTTATGCATGAGATACATGCTCTTGGCGTTTGGAGAAGCCTCAGATCAGGTGAACTAGGCGAATCCTAGGTTGTTCGCATGAGAGAAGGCATTGGAGATAAGGAGAGAGTGTATAAAATCCCAAATTTGAAGCATTGACAATCCCCCAACAGGTATCTTGGCTTACAACTTTCGATCACGAGCCTTAGTAAAGCTGATTGGCAGCCCATGCTTGATGCAAGGCTCAATTTCATCCATGCTCGACCGAGAGGGCACATTAATAGGGTAGAGAGGTTGGTTCTAATAAATTTGGTCTTTGCTACCAAACTGATCGACCATTTGCTCATCATGGAGGCCCTTGACCGGGTTTTGGAGGCGATTGAGAAGTGGGTGAGGGCTAAGGAGGGCCTTTTCATGGGAAGGTTCTATTGCGGTGAGTGAAAGCAAATGCCCTGTGGCATGGAATGTCATCTGCAAGCCCAAGCAAATGGAGGCATGGTGATAAAAAAAATCTGAAAACTGCAAGCCTTGCGCTCCGTGTCCACTAGGAATGGTTGCGACAAGCTAAACCTAGCAGGCCTTGGCAAGGATTGCCTTTGTTTGTTGACACCGCTGCCAAACATGTGTTTGATAGTCTAGTGTAGATTAATATGGGAGATGGGCCAAGATTCAATTTCAGAGCAACCGATGCTTAGAGGGGCGTTGTGTTATGGATTTGGTACCGCTTGTGACACGACAGTTGGGAAGCGAACAATCAACAAGTGTACAATCAAGGAGATGCTTATCAATTGGAGATGGCTGGATGACATAAAGCCTGAACTCTTTGGCTTGGGTGTTGCGCAACTCAGTATCCTATGGAGGGCAGTCTAGGAAATAACCACCGTGCCCACTTGATTCTTTCTCTTGGAAGTGGTCGACACCAGGTCAGTACTCAGCCAGTTCTACATACCAAATATTAACTAACGGTGATCTATATTTAGATGGGGGGAAATGTATCTGGTACCCCTGGCCTCCTTTCACTTTCATTTTTTCCTCGCTGGCATTATCGACAATAGACATCAGATCGGAGGGCTAGACATGGTCTTCAGGACTAGACATCCCCTGTTTTTTGCCTGCAGGAGCAAGACGCGGTGGATCACGTCCTCTTGGGCTGTGTGTTTGCCCGACAAGTTTGGTCTAGTTGCTTCTATAGGTTGCAGATCCCCACAACAATTCCACACCATGATAACAGACGGGAGGAGTGATGGCTTGAAGATAAGGCTGCTTACAACGGCAAACTTTAGAAAAGGCTTCGACTCGCTTATCATTCTGGTGTGTTGGCATCAACGGAAACAAAGAAGTGCCAGAGTCCTCGACAACCCGAAGCAGCAACGTCCGGTGCAAGCGCTGATTGGTCTGATCATGGAGGAACTTGGCCAATGGAAGGCGACTGGTGGGGTGGTTTAGAAGAATGTAATTAGGGAGTCGTTCCTTAGCTTTTTCCTGGAGTGTTCGGACTTTGGAGTGCTTGGTCTTATCCATAATGCTATCATCTTGTACATATTTAATATTCTGCTGTCTTCAATGAAAATATGGTAGGCCGAGCATGCTCATGAAAAAAAAACCATTTCCTTAATAACAAAGCAAAACAGTGTAAATTAAGGAGGGATCGAACTGACAAAATACTACAGCAGTACACAGCCCATGCGGCATCCAGGTCCCAAACCGTGGGCCGATCTGGCTGCCTGAAAACCGTGGGCCGAAGGACGACGTCACCGGCACTAAAAAAACACCGCACGTCCCTCTGTTTGAATCTGGGCGCGTGGTCCTGGTCCCACACGTCATAGTCACTAATTTTGAATCTGGCTTCTCCAACAGACAGCGCACACCCACCGCCGATAAAAAAAAGGTCGCATAGTTTCCACGCGAGGGCACCCACTGGCGCAGTCCGGACCACCTTCGGCCCCCACGTCAGATCCGACGGGCCAGGGCCGCCCACGTCAGATCCGACGGCTCAGAAGCCCATCGCGCACCCCACGCCACGGAGGCCCGCGCCGCCACCCTCTTCTCCCCCCCTCCCCTCCGCTCCCCGTCGGTTCCACGCTTCAAATTTGCGTCCGCGTCGATTTCACGCGCCGCTCCCCCCAAATCGACTCCCACTCCCACTCCTCCCCCGGCGCATAAATACAAATCCCCAAATCCCCAAATCCCAATCGAGACCAAACCCTAACCCTAGCGAATCCACATCGAGAGATCGAGAGAGAGAGAAGCATGGCGCGCGCCAAGGGCAGGAAGCGCGCGGCCGCGGCGGCCGGTGACAGCCAGGCGGAGGCGGCGGCGGCGGCGAAAGGGGGCCGGCCGAGGCGCGCCAAGGCGCCCCCCAAGCCGAAGCCCGAGACGGAGTACGTCCACGAGCCGAGGAATCTGGTGAGGACGCTTTCCCGACGGTTTCCTGCTCTCTGCTCTCGACTGCGTGCTTCGGGTTCGCTAGGTCCCTGCATAGGCGGCTGGCGGCGGGCTTGATTGGCCCTGCTGGTACGGCTTAGCGTGCGTCTGTGTCCGTGCCGTTGCTCTTTGCTGCCGCGAGCTTTACGCTCTTCGAATCAGGCCAAGGGGATGGCGATCTGGTTCATATTGTTGCTGTTCCCTTTCCGCTGAAATATCTAGATTTGTTTAGAGTTTGGTACTTGTCCGATTGATTATGGTTCTGTTTTCTCCTGGAATGCCGTGCTGTGCATTGCACTGGAGTTGACCCACGGCAACGGTAGCGAATGTCGTATGCTTAGTTGCTTTCGTCTAGGAGATGGTTGTTTACAGGACATGTTTTCCTGTCCCTAATAATAGCGTAAGTGTAGACAATTAGCATAATGGTTGTCTCCTACGCATGTCTGACCCAGTTTCAAAGTGCAAATTACTAAAGAAAATGTTTCCTCTGCTTAATGACCATCAGATTTTCCAATGCAACCCCCTAGCTTTAACTGTGATGTGGCCATTCCGTTCAAGTTGTGCTATGAGTTGGCTCTTTTGGCTGAATTCATTAGATGCTTCACTTGAAGGAAGGGCGTATGCTTTGTGCCCTTGTTTGTATTGTGTTTTCTGCATATTGCCTGACGTTCAATTACTATCTTCAGGAGGATCTTTGGCTGTCGGCTTTTCCTATTGGGACAGAGGTTTGTGCGCATTCATGTTCTTGTTTTTAATCACACGCAAACATGCATAATACTTCCCTGTCATACACATTTGGCCTTACTTTTAATGCTTGTTTCATCTGCAGTGGGAAAATATTGATAAGATTAAGGAGTTCAACTGGAACTTTCAAAATTTAGAGGTATGATGAATAGATGATCTTCAAATTTCCCCTTCAATATGATGTTTCCTTGCATTGTAATACATTCTTTATTGTTGGTGAACAGAAAGCTCTAGAAGAAGGGGGGAAGCTGTATGGGAAGACGGTCTACGTATTTGGCAGCACTGAGCGTAAGTAGTATTTTAGCACTGGCTGGCTAACTGGCACTATCAGTTGTGTTAACAATCATCTAGAAATTAAGTAATTCTCCTTTAGAGCTATTTAACAACAGTTTATTAATACTGAAAAATTCCCTGAGCATCCCTGTAGGCTGTACATACGTAGTTCTATATTATCCTTTAGAGCTATTTGACAACAGCTTATTAATACTGAAAAATTCCCCGAGCATCCCTGTAGGCTGTAGATATGTAGTTCTATATTATCCTTTAGAGCTATTTTACGACAGTTTATTAATACTGAAAAATTCCCTGAGCATCCCTGTAGATTACATGGTTTTATATAATTGGTCTAATGGGCTTATTTCTGTTGCTATGCAGCTCAACTGTTGAATGTTGATGGTGAATCGAAGATAGTACTTATTCCTGTTGTGGTTGCTGTAAGTTTCCATCCATTCCTTTTACCTGAGAATTTATCTCTTTGTTTTCTTTGGTATTCTATTTTATGTTCTGGAGTGGATTGATAGAAAGACGCATTTCTTAAATTCTTTCTCAATTGCATGTTTTCTCATGATTTTACTAGCCATATTATATTTCATAATTAATGCATTACATAAAACGTATGGTATCTTGCATGTAATCAGTAATGGCCCTTGCTCGTTTGTACATGAAGATAAAGAGACCCACTGCACTCGATGGGGAATGCATGAGTATTTGTTGTGATTAATAATCTCATGTCTTTCATGAGTAGACAATGATTAAATGGCTTGCTCCACTAATCTATCCCATTAAATGGCTTGCTCCACTAATATACCCCATTAATGTTAACGAGGCGTCTGAGATTATGATCTGCTATTCCGGCGGATATATTTTTAGTCTTGCTTATATTTATCTTATCTTACTTTCCTAGTTGTGCTAAGTCATATGCATAAAACTCTCGCTGGGCTGGATTGTGCTAAGGACACTTTCTACCTTTGTTATGTCAGTCTTAAGTATGAGTATTTTGCCTGGGGTTCCCTTTTTCTCCTATAAACCCTGGAGATGCAAACTACGTGTTTTTGCCGCACTTTTGCTGATGGTATCGAACCCACAGTGCAGACGCCCCCCCTCCCCCTCCTGAAATTAGGTGTGCAGATCTTGGTGTATCTGTACATTGTGATTGTTTAATTGTTTTGCTTCCTGAAGATCTGATATCTTTCTATTTTATTCACTGGTCGATGGATTTACAGCTCTTGCATTTCTTACTCTTGTACAGGTTGATTGCCCTTTCCCTCCATCAGATAAAATTGGTATAAATTCTGTCCAAAGGGAAAATGAAGAAATAGTACCAATGAGGGCGATGAAAATGGCTTGGGTGCCCTATGTTCCACTAGAGGACCGGTACTAACATTTTATTTATTTCAACTATATTTCTTATATTCTCTTTTGGGCTACCATATTGTTACTTCCCCCCCTTGGCAATGTAGTTGTGCATTTGTTTACTTTGCTCCTGCTTTGTTTTCAGGCTCAGCAGAATTGACAGTTTGAAAACAAAAATATTCACTCTTGGCTGCACTCAGCGAAGGTTGGTATTATTGCAATACTGACTATTCATGTTTGATGGAGCTCTGTTGCTATCAGTTATTCATGTTTGATGGAGCTCTGCTCTAAATGCTCCCATCTTAAACTTCTACTCCCTCCATTCCTAAATATAAGTCTTTTTAGAGATTTCAATGTAGACTACATACGGATGTATATAGACATATTTTAGAGTGTAGATTCACTCATTTTGCTCTGTATGTAGTCCATATAGAAATCTCTTAAAAGACTTATATTTAGGAACGGAGGGAGTATATATTTTTTCCTGGAGTTGTCCCAGCATCCTAATTTTATATATATGGCAGGTCTGCCCTGAAGCATCTGAAAGAAGAACGAGTGAAGAAGTTTGACTACTGCATGCCTTGTAAGCTGAATTTTGATTGTTTCCATAGGCCTGCTTTTTGTGTCTTCTGAAATATCTGTTGTTGTTATTGGATCCTATGGTTCCATTTCTGTACTTCTTCTTTCTTGGGTGAATATGTAATCTACATGTTTCATTTTTCCCTTAATATAATATAAAATATGACCATGACTATGTCTTAGTTTAATATTTTGCAATACATGATCACAACTAGGAGTACGTGTTAGTTTAATGTTTTGCTATGCAATAGTATGTCTGGGATGTGAAGCCTTTTGCTTACTGTTTTTTGTTTCATTGGGACGTCACTTCATTGGGACTTTGGATGTTTAGTTTGCTGCTTTTCTTCTGCTGGACGAATGACATTTCATTTATAAAAAATATAAATGGCATCCTTGTTTTAAAAAGTGCCAGACAGGAGATGATGTGGCTTCTATAGCCTAGCACTTTTAGAGCTGTGAATGGTGGGCCATATATTTAATAATCATTGGTTAAAAATACATATTGGTTGATTTGAAACAATTTGGTTTGATACCACTATATACCATGTTAACCAAGCCCAATTTTTCATGAACTGTGTATTGGGATCTCCTTTGGTGGTGTTTGTACCTTCAAGGTCAGCAATTGTGAAACAAGCATAGAGTAGTGTGAGTTAATATATGCGAAGGGTATTGATCACATGAGGAACCCAACGTACCCACTCACCTGAGTAGCACAACTAGTTGACTATATTGTTTAATCCCTCCATATATATATATATATATCTGAAATGAAATATTTGCTACTATGGTTCCCTTGATAGTAATGTGATGTGCTCATGAACCTGTTGCAATATAATATATTTTTCCGAGGCAAGAGGCAGGAACACTTACCCTGTTGCAAAAATCTTGCAGATTATATGCCACTTAGTCCTCCTGAAGATGAAGATGATACCGTTGTCAATATCATGTATCCTTTAGAACCCCCGGTAAGCTTCTTTCACAAGGTCTAACACCATGTTGGAAGTTGGAACTACTGTCTTAATTGTCATGAAAGTTTGTTGCTTCTCTTATTTTTCCTCGGAAGTTGGCTGTTCATTATTTGCTCATAGAGGAGCCATAATCTCGTAACTGCTGATAGAGAAGTCAACAAAGATACCATGTGTGTAGCAACATGGCCTCTATAATCTACGTCAAAACATTATAAAAAGGTTGTTTGATTGTGAACTTAACTCAGTGTAGGTTGTGATGCTTTTAATTGACTCAAATCAACGATAAGGGCAGTCACCAATAGTTCTAATTTAGGCTCTGTTTAATTACTCTGAGGCCCACATGCTAATTAATTGTGTTGCACACCCAATCAATCTTGCCTAGATGCTGCATGCATTTTGTTGCCAATGTGCCAATCAAAGACAATCAATTAACAATAATTAAATGAAGACCCGGGGAAGGCAAGGAGCCTTGTATTTGCCAGCCTTGTATTTGCCAAATTCTTGAATTTGGTTAGGGGCCTTGTAAACCGTTAAGGAGGTTGTAGTTATTTATGGAATGTTTGGTAACTAGGCTTATGAGAGAATCTGCATGACATATCTCGAGTTGACCTTTTGACTTCTTTCTATGTACATGTAGATTGCCTGTATCTGTTGTATTATAACAAGCCTATGAGTTGATTATCTTTTGCGTTGATGTAGCTGTGTGATGCCAGTGATGGGGTGTAATATATTTCTTATGTTTCCCTCGTGAGCATGAGTTATCCCAGACAACTTCTCAAACTTAAGGTAGCTCATGCCATAAGTTTGAGAAGTCGTTACCCAAAAATGTAGCACATATTTCTTAGGTTTGGTATATCTATGAAGGGATAAAACAAAGAACTGCTCATACCATTACCCGCTTTTAGCTAATGCTTCATGAAAATTATTCTAAGGAGTGTAATTAAATGCTTCCTAGTTGGCTCTTCGGCTTTTATTTCTAGTAGCTGTTAATTCTTGTTATAAACTACTGTATTTACTTCTTGCTGCTTGTTGCAGATAGTATGCGACTTCGACTGGGAAATGGATGATATGGAGGTTTGTATGAAATTTGTTTTGTTTCTTATGCTATCCATGGAAATGTATCTTTTTTAATCATTGCACTGCCGTGCAGGATTTTATTGATGAGAAAGTCAAAGACGAGGTCTTGCCGGAGGATGAGAAGGAAAAATTCAAGGTGCACATCCAATATTTTTTGTCCTTGCTCTGCTGTAGTGTATAACTTAGTATAGTCAGCTGATTACCTTGAGAAGATTTATTTTCCTAATTTTGCTGGAATGTTTCATTAACAGGACTTCATAAAGGAGAGAGTTAGAGAAAGGAAGAGAGAGCTGAAGCAGGTTCGCAATCAAGCAAAATGTTAATTAATTTACCTTCACCAAAGAATCTAATTTATTCACTACTCAAATGTTTCTCCAAACCTGATGCAGGCTAAAGAAGCCAGAAAGAAAGCTATTGATGATATGGATCCAAAGTTGAAAGCGGCATTTGAAAATATCCGGTTTTACAAATTTTATCCTGTAAAAACCGATGACACTCCTGATGTGAGCCAAGTACAGGTATGCAGCAGCATTGCTCTGTATTCCTTAGAAAGGACTATTTGTCGAACAAGCCTTGCATTTTAACTCTGTGTATATTGTACTCTGCAGGCGAGGTACATCAATAGATATTACCGCCACGCGCATGAACTGCTGTGATGTACAACCTCATAGTTTGCTGCGCACAATATGAAGCTATCCATCCAAGCTACGGGTGGAAATTTTGGAAGACTTGGAGATGTGCCTGCTTGGTTGGCAGACTCAATTCGGGGCTTGTATTGGGCCAAATGGATAACTTTGTTGCGTCTGAACTCAATTGTAGTACAGTTTCACCCATGCTCCTGAGTGTCTCCTCCGGTCGGCATTTTACTTCTCTTTGTACTGCGATATGTAACATTGTGGGAGATAGTTGTAGCGGCGAGAAAGTAGATCCTGTAAGAGTAGAACAATTGTTCTAGGAACAGTTTGTTCCCTTTCTCACCCAGTACAGCTCTGGCTTCTCACCCATTATTGTTTAGCTTACCCTGTGTATTTTGATCGGATCCCTATATATTTTGATGTTTAACCCTGTGCGCGTTGTGTAAAATTTGTGCTGTTCAAATCTTGCGTTGCAACTAGTGGTAGTTTTTTTTTCCTTTAACTTGTTAACGGCGGTCATCCCGTTGCCAAGAGCTACTCGGCTGTTGGCATTCTCAACGTGGAGATGATTTTGAGGATACCACCAGTTGTTTTAGCGATGGTACCCGAGCTGCTCGTACACGCGGCAGTTTTTGTCGCAAAGTTCATTTTGTTATAGTATTACTTGGATTAAGAATTGTGCGCAGTTCAAGTTCAGACGGTGGCTGTAATCTTCGCAGGAAGGCCGTAAATTTTTAGAAAATTTTGGCAACCCTTGTTTGCACCGTGACAAAAAAATATACTGCAACATTTGATCAAATTCCGGTAAATTTCGGGGAGATGAAAGACATGTTGATGCGTTGCATCAAATCGAGCGAGCGCACTGACCGCAGGTAGGTGGGGTGGGTAGTGGGTACAGGAGCTCATGATCACAGGTCACGCACGACAAGTTGCGTTGATGCGAGCATGAGCATCGGCACGCTGTCTGTCTCACTGGAACCACATGCAGAGGAAAGCCCCCGCGGTCCGCGTGGCGTCCACCCCTCCTCCACGTTTCGGCTTCCCGGGAATCTGCAGCCTTCCTTTTCCCACCTCCGGGCCCGGATTCCTCGAACCGCTCAACTGGGGCGGCAGCGGCAGCGTCAGCGTCTGCAGCACGAGCGAGCGAGCGAGCGAGAGGCAGCGGCGGCGACACGAGCCGGGAGCGAGCGGCGTGCGTTCTCCGCCGCGGGCTGCAGCCGCCCTCCTCGCCTCTCCTCCGGCCGTCGCGGGGGCGCGGTCCGACGCTAGCGCCCGCGCAGCTCTGCCCCCCGCCTCCGCCGGTAAGCACCCGCGCTCGCCTCCACCGCTCCTCTCGGAATCCTCCGCGGCCTCCCGCCCGCACGCCATCTGCTCGACGGAATGCGGCGCCGAGCAGAGACAAGCCTCACTAGCTTCTCTCGCGCGTAATTTCGGCCACGGGCCATGCCGCGGGCCTGCGGCGTGAGGCAGCAGAGCAAACGACAAATTCGCCCATGTCTAGATGCATTCACCATCTGCCCTCTTCTGCCGATTTTTTTTTGTTTGGCTTTTCCGACTGCCTTTTTTCTCTCTCTTTGCGCGCGGATCCACTCGTCTGATCCCGTGCTGGCTGCAGATTCCGGGCGGAGATGGAGGTGGTGCTGCATGCCGGCGACGCCGAGGACTGGGTCTACAAGGGAGAGGGCGCGGCGAATCTCATCCTCAGCTACACGGGCTCCTCGCCCTCCATGGTATGCTATGCTCTGCTCTGCTCTGAGTAGGTTCGTTCTGTTGTGCTGTTGGGTACCTACTTAGCTTTCATCTATTTACTGCAAGATTCTGGACTTGGTTTGTCCCTGCCTAGATTGATTGGTGTACCGATCGGGAAGTTGGTGGCCTAGAATCAGAGATGCTAGCTTGTCCCCACTGCTCTGTTTGATAATTAAGCACGCATCACTGTAGCAATCAATAAATTATGTGTAGGGCTGCCCTCTTAATTTAGGCATCTGCTTTCACTTTATTATTATTGAAACATGAGAGCAGCAGGGGTCAGGTGTAGCTCTTTGTTCCCTACCAGTTTTTTAGCCATTTCTAACCAGGAAACAGCCATCCTATTTATCTGTAGTTGGTTCCATGATTCCCCATTTTGCTTTCGTTTGATACATTCAGAGCTGACAGGGATTATACTTGCTGATCTACCTTTGGTTTGCATACAGCTTGGCAAGGTACTGCGGGCCAAGAAGGTCCTAAATGACAAGGCACAACCAGCACCAAACTGCGTAAACTTCTCAAGCTACGAGCAGCTCGTGTGGGGTGACATCCCAGAATTGATCGAGTCTGTCAAGCAAGGTTCTGTGGCACAAGCTTATGCAGTACATGTCATGAGCCAACATCTGGGGCACGATCATGTTGATGGCGGGGTACGGTTTTATATTCGACCCAGTTATGTTTGTTGCAGTTATATGTTTGTCATAAATTTATCATCATTTTTTTTTGAAATTTCCAAATTCCGTGTTCTTCTAGAAACAGCGAGAAAATCTCCTAATGTTAACATCACCCCAGTTAATCTGGTCTATAAGGACAACATGGTATCAGTATGCAACCTATTAAGTTTGGATAAAGATATGCTGTCATTTTTGTTAAGATCTTTCAAAAGTCATTATTCTCTGGATCCGCTTCAATATATGTCAATTGTCAAATAATGTCATTTTTTTGTGGTGCAGGTTCGTGTCTCTGTGTCTAAGGATTTTCTGGAGATTGTTGGAAAGAATGTGCTCAGCGCCCGTCCTGCTTGGCGAGTGAATGCAAGCGCAATTGACACCAATGCTGATTCTGCCCTTCTAATTTCTGACCACTCCTTATTTTCTGGTAAAGTTTTGGAACCTGAACCCTACTATTACAGTGCATCCCATCTCTTGTGAGCATGACGAAAGTGAAATTTTCCCTCTTGATGCAGCAAACCTTGGATGGAATGTTTGTAGCATGAGTTTTACTTGCTTTGTTATTTTCTATTTGTATTACATGGTTATTGAGCTTCTTTGCATGTATATTTTTTTTAAGTTCGCCATTCATAAGTCTTGCAAAAATAGCTTGCAGTCCATGGTGGTTTAGGATTTCTAGTGCTACTCGCCACAGCCAAATGGTAGGATCAAGATAGTTGCCCAACCTCCAAAAAAAAACAGCACTATTTTATGCCAAAGTCGCACTTCCTTTGAAACTTGGGATGTTTTTGCATGGATACATATAGTAGGGATTTTCCTAACTCCATTAATCTGAAAGATACAAAATTATGTTTCTTGTATTTTACGGATTTGTATTGTAGATTTGATCTTGTTTCACTGCAAAAAATCTTTGGTTTCTGTCCAGAAGGATATTTGGTCCAGTAATGCTAACCTGTATCATGATTCAGTAGTGGTTTCCATTGGGTTTGTGGTAGGCTATTAAGAACTCTATGGTAGATTTCCCGCATTTAGATTTGTACTTTCTTACACTAAATTTTCTAATCACAGGAAAACCTAGAGGTAGCAGCTGTATTGCAGTGGAGATAAAGGTACACTCGAAGCTTCATTTATTTTTCTTATTATTTGTTTTGACATATTTATTTCCAATTGACATGCTTTTTATATGCTTCACCATCCAGGCCAAATGTGGGTTTCTTCCATCATCAGAATATATATCAAAGGAAAATGCTATTAAGAAACAAGTAACACGGTACAAGATGCATCAACACCTCAAATTTCATCAGGGGCAGGTATGTCAATCTTAACAGATTTCAAACTAATTATAGCTATGTTTGATAGATTATATAGAATCCTAGACTATTCTTTGTCCACTGAAAGACAAAGTAACCTTTTGGCAAAAACAAACCTGTCTTGGTGATATTTGTTTTGAATCAAAATATCTTCAAGCATTCTTGTTTATTTAAGAATTCAGGGTTGCCAGGTTGACATTCTTTGCAATACTGTAGTATCTCTATTGGTTCTTGAAATCAGGTTGATTCCCAACACATTTTTAACAAATTTCAGATATCGAAGACAAGTGAATATGACCCCCTTGATCTATTCTCTGGGTCAAAAGAAAGAATACGCACGGCCATCAAGTCATTTTTCTCGACTCCTCAGAACAACTTCAGGATTTTTGTAAATGGCTCCTTAGGTTTTGGTGGCATGGGAGGTGGTGCTGATAAGGTCCTTGCTAATGAAACTGAGAAGTGTCTTGAAGATCTGAGGAAGGTTAGTGGGCTACAACTATCTGACTTTATTGAACTCTTGTCAGAGGCAATATCTAAATCTGGAGTATTGGATAAACTTTTGGCCACTCAAAAACTGGATGATCATGACATCGAAGGGGCAATTCATTTGTATTACAACATCATCTCTCAGCCTTGTTTGGTCTGCAAAAATATAACTGATGCTGAGCTATTGCACAAGTACTCTGTGTTGCATTCTCTTCCTTTGGACAAGAGCTGTAAGATTGTGAGGGACTTTCTCATTTCTGCTACTGCAAAGGACTGTAGCCTCATGATGTGCTTCCGGCCAAGAGAGTGTGAAAGAACAGATTCCGAGTATGATTCAGTTTTTCTCCAGTCAGTGAACCGAGCCTATGATTACAAGGTATGTTTCTGTGAAATGTGTTCCTGTTACCTTCATCTTGTATTTGTCAGCAACTTCTGTACTTGTATATTTTACTGTTGAACCGTTGATTCCGCTTATGCGTTTCTTTTATGCGGTGTTCGTTTGCACGTGAATGACATAAAATTGCATATTCCATGCGTAGGCATACTTTGTTGATCTGGATGTGAAGCCTCTGGATAAGATGACACATTATTTTAAATTGGACCAAAAGATCGTCAATTTCTACACTAAGAGCGGGGAAATCGGGCGAGTTCCTTGTGATTCTCAGAAGGGGGTAGGCACCAGTGATGACACAGCTGTTCAGCCACAACATTGAGTAGCTCCTTCAACTTGAAGCCTCGGCACATGCCGTTGGTCCTGTTGTTTCGCCTTGCGCCTGTTGTTGTAACCTTGTAAGTACAGCTCCATTGTTGAGGAGCTCTTCCCTTCCATCGGGAAAAAGTCACTGCTGTTTGTTGTCGCTGTTACTGTAGCTTATGAGTGGTACATCATGTATACCTACTGGGTGGCTCGGCGCAGCAGAAAATACACCAGGAATTCGATACAGACACCAAGATGCATGAACAGACTTTTACAGTGGCAACCACATGTTGCAGTATCTGCAGCAGAGATGGGAGCTCAGGTTTGCCTTGCAGGCTACGGTGTAGCCATTTCACCGCTTCCCTCAGAGATGATAACTGGCGTATGTACTACTCCCTTCGTCTCATATTAATTGTCGCTCAAATGAATGTATCTAGTATTGAAATATGCTCAAATGAATGTATCTAGCATTGAAATATGTTTAGGTACATCCATTTCTGTGACAACTAATATGAGATAGGGAGTACTGCACAACTTTTGAGTTTGCGGTTCCTTCTCTGGTCTCAGTTGCTTATTGTTTCTGGACAACATTGTCGTCTCTATTTATATCGTGTAGCTAGATTTTCCATGTAGCACCTGAATTCTAGAACGACTGAGCAACCAGACCAGACAATATGTGAATTAGACCCAATGACCATATATGGTTTTGTCTCAAATTATCCGAATGAACTAGAGCAAGTTCATGCAGAGGATCGAAAGCTACATTTTTTTGGGGGGGGTGGGGGGTGGGGGGATGTACTGGAGGCTTGTAAAGTTGGACCAATGCAGTGGAGATTAGCATGGCCACTACAAAAGGATGTCAGGTCTCATTGAGAAAAGGTCCATTTTCTGGACATTTATGCACTGGTGTTTTTGCATCTTCGTCTAATTCTCATCGTTTCGTTGAAGAGGTGTTATATGATGAGACCCCCACCAAAAATAAAATGATAAGAGATGCGATACTCCCTCCGTTCCAGAGTATAGGCTGTATTGTTTTTTGTGCAAGTCAACAATTTGAATATTTGACCAAGATTGTAGATGCAATATCTGTAATAGCTAATAGATGAAATATGAACCTACTTTTCATGATGGACCAAATGATATAAAATCCGTATTGTGGATATTGCTATATATTTTAAAAACCTTGGTCAAACATGCACTTGTTTAACTTTTGAAAAAACAAATACACCTTATATAAAAGAACGGAACGGATGGAGTATAATTAAGCGCTCATATATATGGCGCTTTGTAGTTGACGGAAACGTCTCCTCCCACATGATATAAAGGAACATCAACTACAAGGTGCCTTATATACAACCACTTGCATCTATATTCTGTTAAAAAAGTTATAATTAAGTACAATTTGTCTAATTCATATCTAGATGTTTTTAAAGATGTTACATCTAACCTCCCACAAATATATAATGTAGCAACGAAAAACAAAAAAACTAGAACAAAAAATAGACCACAAACAAAGTGGACATCAGCTTAGATGAGACATAACTATATCACATATAGATGTTTTTTTTAGATGAACAGGGAGGTTCCCCCTCCCCGGTTCCATTACTTAGCATGAAACCAAAACGCGACCTCCAATTATACAGCAGCTCACTGAGAGGAGCAGTCAGCCTAAAACGACAATACGAGTGAAAAGAGAACCGGGAATACAGATCTTTGAAAAGATCAGGCGGCACGCAGGCCCGAAACTAAAGTAACACAAATCGACTGAAACTATTCACTAAAACTAATCACATATAGATGTGTCCTAGACATACCTAATTAAGTAATTATTTATTTTTATTTTAACATTCCAAAACTGGAATTTATTGGCAAGTTACGGACGGCTCTCCTTAAGAGCTTATTTATTACATCATCACATGCCGCTTCACATCATGAAGCGATTTCCCCATCAGCCACAGGGGTACTCGCACAGGCAGTAATAGGCAGGTTCCCAGTGGTCACCGAACGGGTGGCAATCCCCGCCTAAGAAGCCCTCATGCTTGCAGTGACTATGGCAAGGAAAGTCCACACACATAGAGTGAGAGTAGGTCTTGCTGAACGTTGTGCAAACAGTCTCACCTAGTCACCTTAACCTTCAGACCCTGCAACAAATTATGCACAGGATTTTGGGTAACCACTTCATCAGAAGATAACACACCGAGAAACAACTACAGTACATTCTTCATACGATTATTGTTTCAGGCAAGGTTTACCCCGCAGGAAGCAACAGGAATGCCAGGAGCAACAACAAGCACAAGCCCGGCCTCTTGACCTTGTGGACGTCCATGTCTCCGGAATAAGCAACCAAGAAAGGAAGGAACGGATTAAAGTATGTTAACTTACTAGTGTCATTGACCCCCTCTTATAGACATGGATGACAAAACCTTACAATAAACCCAACAGAAAATGTTGTATTTATCTCGAGTATCTACGTAGTTGTTTGTACTGCATGATGCAGTGATGTATGTGTTGTCCAATGAAGAAAGACACTCCAATGGAAAAAGAAGCGCTAAAAAATCCCTAGGTTGTTGATACATATGTGTGTTTTTGGTGCGCGGCAGTACTTCCCAAAATCGTGCCTTTTTTATTTTTTGCTTAGACGGAACCCTTCAAAAAGCCTTACAGAAAATGCCATACTCATCTAAAAAATGCAGCTGTATATATCTGTATGATGCAACTATGTGTGTACACTGAAAACACACATGATAGAGGACACCCTAGGTTGTTGATACATGCATGTGTTGTTGGTCTGAGGTATATCATGATGTTTGTATTGCTCAAAATGGCGCCTTTGTTGCTTAGCGGTTGAATTTTTTTTATCTTGATGATGCAATTGCCCCAAAGGGAGGAGGCGCCAGTGATGACACAAAGGTTGATCAGGTCGAGCACGATGCGTATGATGGAGATGTGCAACGCGGCGAGGGTGCCGATCGAAGGAGATTGAAGGGCTGCAAAACCTCGTTGGCTGGAGCTGGGCGACCTTACGATCATGTGGTGGCGTTTTGGTTCTTTTGTGGATGTCTCATGTCTCTGTCTGTAGTTAAAAACTTATGGGTGTTTGCTGTGGATATTCGGTGCTGTCTAGGTTTTCGCCCCATGACATTCGTTTCGATGGCGGGCGAATGTAGTGGGTTTCCTGGCAGTGCCCGGACTCGCTTTACCTTTTTCCCTCCTCCTGACATGTTTCTGAACTCTGTATTTCCGTTCATTTGCAATGGAAAAGGGTATAGCCCGGTTTGAAAAAAAAGGTTGATCCACAACATTGAGGAGCTCCTCCAAGCCTCTGGACCAGAAACGGCACATGAGATTGGCCCCTGCTGTTTCTTCTTGCGGCTGTTGTTGTAACCTTGTAAGTACAGCTCCAATGTCGAGGAGCTCTTCCCCTTGGGCGGGAAAAAAGATGCAGCAGAGCGGTCGCTCACTGCTGTTTGTTGCCGCTGTTATTGTAGCTTTATGACTAGTACAGGGATGAATACCTACCGGGTGTCTCGTCGCGGCAGAAAATACGGCACGAATTCGATACACAGACACAAAGATGTACAGACTTGTCTTACAGCGGTGCGACCACATGCTGTAATGTTTGCAGCACAGACGAAAACTCTAAAGTTCTCGTTGCAGGCCACCTGGCCACGGTGTTCCCTGTGTGCTCTGACGGTCTGACGGGCATCTGCAGTATATCTTCTGAATTTGCTGTTGCTGTTTCACCGTACCTCTTGAATTTGTGCCTGTTTTCTGCTGTGCCGTTTGTGAAAGTCTAGAATGCACCAGGACTTTCACTCTTGTCTATGGCCGGCAGGAAACTTTGTATTTCTTGGAAAGGGGTAATGCCCGGTTTAAAAAAAGAAAAAAGAATGCACCAGGAGTTGAGCACCAAGACCACTGTGCTAACAACCCCGCACGCATGAAGTCATATGTACAGGTTAAAGTGGTTCCAACACCCAACGACCACACACACACAAAGGGAAAGGACGACTTCATGTTTGCCACGACGAAACAACAGTTGAGTACGTCGTGTGTGCGACATAAAATCGGGTCGCCTGATCCCGGCTCGTGTGACGCTTCCCCAGCTGAAAACCTGGTGAAACTAAAGGTGAATCGCTAATTCGCTATCTAGAATATCTAGACTCCGTAGCCAGTGGACTTCCCGTTCGGGGAGGTTGAGCGACCCCATCGGGGTCCCTAACCACCTGAAACCCAAACGGGACACCACCGCTACCCGTCTGTATATAGCCCGGGACCAGACATCAGCAGAGCCGCCGGCCGGCGTTGTCGTTGTCGTGGTGGAGGTCGGCCGGGATCGGTTCTATCGACCACGCGAGAGCGCTCATGTCGAAGAGGACGGTGCTGCGGGTGGACACCTCCTGCGCCAAGTGCAAGCGCAAGGTCATGCTCGCCGTCTCCAGCCTCCAAGGTACGTACGTTTGGATCAGATCGCATGGCCGAACTGGCAGCGAGGCCATGCATTTCTTGCTTGGTTAAGTGTTGCTCTTACGTGCTGTGCCCAGGTGTGGACAAGATCGAGGTCGACTCGGAGAAGGGCACGATGACGGTGACCGGCGGCGTGGACCCGGTGGACGTGGTGGAGGCCACCAGGAGGAAGGCCGGGAAGCGCGCCGACGTCCTCACCATCGGCCCGCCGCCGTCGGCGTCCACCGCGTCCAAGCCGGAGGAGAAGAAGAAGCCCGAGCAGCAGAAGCCGCAGCAGACATATGTGGCGGCGGAGAGGAGGGCGCCTGAGCCGCCAGTGACGTTGTACGTGCACCACGTCCCGGCGCCGCCGCCGTCGTGGCCCGCGTACGAGCAGTGCGCCGTCGTGCCCTGCCACTACCAGCAGCAGCAGGACCCCTGCTCCATCATGTAGCTAGCTAGCTAATCGTCTCTTTGTGTCACTGCTATTTGGACCATACTACTAATCGATATAGGTAATTCAAACCCCGGACCGATACCTCTGCGCACTAGCATTCCACCGTGATTTTCCTTCGAGAGAATTAGCTGAACTTTCTGAATAAATACCTAATGTTATGGAAAAGGCTTCAAATCAACCGAACGGATCCTTGATTTTGGGTCAACCGCTTCCTCTGTCTGCCACGCGTCCCCATGAGGTTGAGATTCTCTGTAGTACTTTACGGTCAATACACCGGATGACATGTGGGGCCGGGTCCCACATGTCAGTGACTATACTGCACTCTGCAGTACTGCAGAGGATCCTAACCAGTCCCGGGTTGGACCATGGGCCCACCTACCGCTTTCCCTTTCTTCTAAGTGTCTCCTCCTGCGGCCGCAACCGCAAGTATTTTGCCGAGCAGGCGGCATCGTCTACCCACACCCCTGCTCTTCCCTGCTCACTGCCCTATCCCATGTTGCGTCGGGACCCCCCCCGGCCATCAGGCGTCGTCCATCGCAACCCTGCCGCAGCCCAAATCTGCCGGCCCAACAACATGTGCGGCTCAGCCCGTCCACCATCGCAGTCACCGACAACGTGCGACCAACCACGACAACCCGCATTTCTCCATGTATCCATCGGCTTCTCCCCCGACGACTCCTTCCCATGGATTCACACATGGAGTGTGCTGCCGCATCTCAGATCTGCCGGCCCAACCACATGTGTGGCTCAGCCCATCCACCACCGCAGTCACCGACAACGTGCGACCAACCACTGCAACCCGCATTTCTCCATGTATCCATCGGCTTCTCCCCCGACGACTCCTTCCCATGGATTCACACATGGAGCGTGCTGCCGCATCCCAGATCTGCCGGCCCAACCACATGTGTGGCTCAGCCCATCCACCACCGCAGTCACCGACAACGTGCGACCAACCACTGCAACCCGCATTTCTCCATGTATCCATCAGCTTCTCCCCCAACGACTCCTTCCCATGGATTCACACATGGAGCGTGCTGCCGCATCCTAGATCTGCCGGCCCAACCACATGTGCGGCTCAGCCCATCCACCACCACAGTCACCGACAACGTACGACCAACCACTGAACCTGCATTTCTCCATGTATCCATCGGCTTCTCCCCTGACGACTCCTTCCCATGGATTCACACATGGAGCGTGCTGCCGCATCCCACCGCCAGATTGCAGCATCTAACCACAACATGGTCCATGTTGCAATAGGTAAACACAACATAGTCCATGTTGCAATGATCAGAGGCCCATGTCACGTAATGGATGACAAAAGCCCAAGTCATATAGATGGAGGTCACCACACCATGGTTCATGTTGCAATGGGTGATCAAAGGCCCATGCGTACCTGGTGACGCAAGCGCAACAAGGTTGGTGTTGCAGAGCTTTCGAGCACAACAATTGTTGGTCTGTTGATGTGACGAAGGTCGATGTACCTTGCATCACCAATCTCGGGGATGAGTTTATCAATAAGGTTACTTGTGTGGTCTATTTGGGACTCCGATGCCTTTGCGGGTGGAGGAAGATGGTGTGTCTCACACAGTCACACATAGCGCGTAACGAGCGTCTAGATAAGAAAAACAAGGTGGGCAATATTTCGATAACCGAGTGCACATGTTGATGAAGGCATTTTGGGAGTTGCGGGAGGTGAACAAAGAGGAAGGGGACAAGCACAAGATGAAGGCCAACCTGAATTTGTACAAAAAAATGTTTCATCGCAAAGCAACCGGGGCAATTCGTGCTTTGGCAGACATCAACAGTAAGTTGAAGGTGGACACTGCAAAATATCAGTCCATGTTGATTGGATGCAAAGGCGGTTAATGAGTCTCAGTGTGGATATGATGTCTTGTGAGTAGATGTTCCTTGATTTGTGAGTGTGTGTTCATTTAAAGCTATCCTCAAGCTCTATTTTTTCTTCTGTATTTTGTGTTTGAAAGTTTTTTCACAGTTTTAGAGATGTATGGTTTTCAAAAAATAAAACAAATGGCGCAGATCCACCAGCACTCATAGCGAGGAGTTGATCGGCGACGGTTTTGGTCCTCCGACATGCATAAAACTGGATGAATCACCCTTTGATTAGCCCAAAAAAGTATTTGAATGTCTGCTAGAGTTATAAACCGGACAAAGCGTAGTATATAGTAGACGAAGCAGTATTCATCGGCGACGAAGCTACTGTTATTATTTCAAGAGTATACAGTGAAGTTAGAGAAAAGCAATTCTTCCGTGTGCACGGGAGGTACCGTGCATGGGAGAGCCGTTGATTTTTCCTTAAGATCCGATGCCATGCATTGATGGTTTAATGATGTTGATACTTGCTATATATTTCTCTGACACATGAAAGCACACTATCCCGGCGAGGCTCCACCATCCCATACTTTTTAATTCTATTTCCAAGTTAAAATCTACTTTATCTTTTGAATCAAAAATTTAATCTATGACCTGTTTGCATATTTGTGTTATTGACAACGAGAACTTTAAAACGAGACCACTTTTGAATATATTTTAACAAGTTTGAAAATCCATGTTCTGAAACATGATGAAACACTGTAAAATTAAGAAGAATCAATTTGATACACATCGGCAGACAATGTAACATTATGATACACAACGGAACACAGCGAGCCATAGTGTAATAGTTAGATTTTTTTTCATTATGAAATAGAATGCAACATTATTAAAAAATTGCATGGAATTAAAACAATTGTACGAAACAAGTTTGAAGCATGGTTATTTAGTTGTCTAAAAACTAATTTCCAAAAAATATATTCAATATTAGTCTTATTTTAAAGATCTTGTCGAAAAAAACAATTATGCAAACAGAATGTAAATCAAACTTTCACTTCAACATACATCAGACATCTATTTATTTGAATAAAACTTAGTGAGTAGAGAAAACAACATAGATGATGTCATTGGTCCCATAAAACAATAAATGAGATGGTGGATGCATGCACGGGAGGTCCCGTGCATGATAGAAAATCCAGTCTCGATGAAGTTACAGTTTTTTATTTTTATTTTGTGGGGATGAGGCTGAGAAAAGAGATTCTACCATGCACGATACCTACCGTGCATGTCTCAGCCACTCATCATCTTTGAGATTCCAACCCATGCATGCATGTATTTACTGCAGTGCTTAGTTAATCTCAATCTGGGCCTCAGTTTTATCGGTTAACGCCCTATCAATCAGTCACCTTTTCGCATGTGCACATAAACTTTCCCTGGTTACATGCGCTTGTATTTCACTCATCCATGCCTTTTTTTTTATGATTCCAAAGATTAAATCCAGTTTATATTTTGAATCGTGAGTCTTTTTTATTTTGCGGGAGATGCTTTTGAATCGTAAGTCTGATGTATGACACGTTTACAATACATATGTGCTTATTTCAATTTTCTTTCCGGAAATAGTCAAAGTGTATTTGAGTCGTAAGAAAAAAGAAGTTTTCAAAAACATATTCAATATTGGTCATGTTTTAAATATCTCATCGAAATAAACACATTTGTCCAGATATAATGTAAAACACACTTTTGTACTTAGAAGATATGAGGTATTTAAATCATTTACACAGAAAGAGATAATATATTTCCTGATAGAGTTGCAATGAGGGGCACGGCCATGCACAGGGTAGGAAATTATTTACGAAAAGCACTGACACACATAAGCTGAGCATGTGACAAGAGGAGTGATGATTGCTGGTTTGCATGCATATTGATTTCTTTTGGGCACGAATCTCGGTAAAAAAATGAGTGACAGATCTAGACACGGTATATATCATGCATGGTGGTTTTGCCGCTCCTGGATGAGGCTACACAGTTGACTCTTCCTCTTCCGGCGATGTCGAGCTCGTGGCCGGCGAGTCAGCGGTTGAGGAAGCCGCTGATGGCCCTGTCCTGCGCGGCGGCCTCGTCGCAGCCCGGCTCCAGCAGGTGGAACCTGTGCCCCTTCCCCGGCGCCTGCCACACCTCCGCCTCGGCAGGCCACCCGCTGGCCCCGAGCCGGTCGTAGTAGGCGCGGCCGCGGTCGCGGAGCACGTCGGCCTCGGCCACGCACACGAGGACGCGCCCGCACGCCAGGGCCTCGAGCCCCGGCGCGCCGTCCGCGAGCGGGTTGATGAGCGGGTCGTCCTCCCCCGCTGCGGCCGGGCACGCGACGCGCCACAGCCTCCCGAGCCGCTCCCGCATCGCCGGGTCCAGGCCGTCGGAGCCCACCTCGTCGCTCCCAGGAAAGTAGGGGTGCACCAGGACGAGGCCGCGGACGCTGGCGCCCGCCCGCATGGCCATGTGGTGCGCGATGTTGGCCCCGGCGCTGTCGCCGCTAAGGTAGAGGCGGGAGAGGTCGGCGTGGCGGGCGAGCCACGGATCCGGCTCGGCGCCGGCGCTCGCGGCGACCTGGGAAAGGACCCAGGCGAGCGCGTCCCACGAGTCCGCGTACGCGGCGGGGACGGGGTGCTCGGGCGCGAGGCGGTACTCGACGGAGACGACGATGGCGTTGGCGCGCGCGGCGAAGGCGTTGAGGTAGGCGTGGTAGTTGGAGTCGAAGGCGGAGAAGAGGCAGAACCCGCCGCCGTGGTAGTAGACGAGGATGGGCAGCCTGGCGTCGGCCGCGTCCAGGCGTGGGAGGTAGAGACGCGCGGAGACGTTGGGGGAGATGGCGGTGTCGCGGGAGGCGACCCCGGTGGCGGCGTCGGTGGAGGCAGCGACGAACTCGGAGCCCACCAGGTAGCGCTCCACGCGGCTCCTGTAGACGCGGAGGCGGGGCATGGACTCGTAGAGAAGCTCGTCGTCGCCAGCCGTGGCCGCCGGGGGCTCGGAGGGCGCGGCGGACATGGCTGGTGCAGTCGGAGTTTGGGTTGATCAAGTGATGGATGGCTCCGGTAGTATATTGCGGTAGCTGGCTACTTGCTGCAGCTATTACTGTGATCTCGTCAACTCACCGAGAAGTCACTGGCCTCATATTTTAAGTACTTTGTCAGCTGATGGAAAATGGCAGGTAATTTCTACTGCCAAACTTCAATTACTTGAAGCCAAAGCTAGCTTTCGTCCAGATAATTAACATTGTTTAGCTGTCAAAAGAGGATTATTTCTCAAACTTTAGTTTCTACTGTCAAAACCTTCTTCAAGCCAAAGCTATCCAGATAGCATTCATTAGTTGTTTCTTGTTTGACTCGTGAGCTCAACTTGTTTTTTAAAGAAGAAGCTTGAAAATGCACACAGTCATCAAAAACATACTCGAGAGTGGTGGACGCCATGACAACGCCCCGAACCGAAATTTTGTATATTTCAAACAAAATCCCAAAGTGACAACAATATCTCGTTTCCTGTTCCCACCTGAGTGGACAAATTGATGCTTGTAACGACACATGAAATTCCACAAATTGGTGATGCTATCTCATTTATTGATGAAACTGGTCATGCGACAATATATGGGTCTAAGTTTGAAATTCGGATTTTAAATTTTTAAAGGAAAAAAAACTGTTGTTTCACTAACAGTGTGGCCACATACATGCTGAAATGAATTTTCACCAGCTAGCGATTAGCATGGACCACATGACATTCTTACCGCTCATCTCTTTTGTTAAGTCTGGTGAACTGCATACGAGGTTGTCCGCTGGTCATGTATACCACACGAGCCAGCTAGGTGGGGTCGTGGGCTCGTGGCCATTGAACTACTTAGAGTAACTTCAATGGAGCGATCTATTTTATCCGTTTGGATTATCCGGACAGAAAAGATGGCTCAACGGGGCGACTCAAACGGACAAAGCGTCCGCCCATTGTCCACTTGCTGTCCGTCGCGGACCCAAATTGAACGTAAATATGGAAAGAAATGTGTTCGCGGCGGACAAAAGCGAGCGCTCCCGTCGTCCGCTCCCATCCGCTGGTGGCTTCTCTTGTCCGCCCTGGCCCTACAAATCAGCGACCCGCACCTTCCCATTTTCTTCTCTCTCTCGGTCGGAAGAGATGGGATCGAGGACGCCGTCGTGGGCCTCGTCAATGGACGGAGGCAGGAAGGCTACAACTCGCTCGCGTCTACTTCGCGCCCACCACCCTCGCCGGTACCTCGCTGCTCCGCGCGCTCAGGTCGCTCGCCGTCGGGCGCGGCGAGGCGAGCTCGGGGCGGGCGCGGCGAGCTCGGGGCCGGGCGGGGCGTGGCGAACGGGTGGCGGGCGCGCGAGCTCGAGGCCGGGCGACGGCGGCGCGGGTGCAACACTGAGGTGGTTGAGGCAGCGAAGGCCGCGGCGGCTGCGGCGGGCGGAGGAGCGCGGTGGGGGAAGGAGCGGAGGCCGCGGCGACGGCTGCGGCTGACGGAGAACCGCGGCAGGCGGAGGAGCAGAGGCGGGTGGCGGCCGCGGCCAGCGGAGGAGGAGCGCGGCGGGCGGCGGGCCGGTGGCAGCGGCCGCTGCAGCTGCGGCGGGGGAAGGAGCGGAGGCGGGCGGAGGCCGCGACGACGGCTGTGGCTGACGGAGAACCGCGGCAGGCGGAGGAGCAGAGGCGGGTGGCGGCTGCGGCCAGCGGAGGAGGAGCGCGGCGGGCGGCGGGCCGGTGGCAGCGGCCGCGGCGGCTGCAGCGGGCGGAGGAGCGCGACGGGGGAAAGAGCGGAGGTGGGCGGAGGCCGCAGCGACGGCTGCGGCTGACGGAGAACCGCGGCAGGCGGAGGAGCAGAGGCGGGTGGCGGCCGCGGCCAGCGAAGAAGGAGCGCGGCGGGCGGCGGGCCGGTGGCAGCAGCCGCGTAGGAGCGCTGCGTCGAGGGACGCCGACAGTCTTGTCCGCTTTTTGGTCTTTCTGTGTTGGGTTTATCCGCACGTCGCGCGTGTCCGTCCGATGTCCGTGAGGCGAACAGACGATCGAAATGGACAAAATACGGATAAAATCCATGTCCGTTTGGATCCCTGCGTTGGAGTTGCTCTTAGTAGTTTGACAAAAGGGTGGATTTCGGGTTTAGAATGGAGAAGACACAAACACAATAAACACGCATCTGACATCTGCATAAGTATGATGCACGCAGCTAAAACCAGCGCATGTAGAAAAACACGCTAGCAAATAGTAAAGTCATATAAGACCAAATACACATCATGTATTTTGTATAACGACACTTGTCGAAGTATGTGTCCTGCAGAAACAAAGAGACGCCCGTGTCGCTTAGGGGGCGGCTCGGGCGGAACCCTAGCCACCGCCACCGCCCCTCCTCTTGCCTCCTCCTCCCTCGCTGCCATCGAAGGACGCCGGCGGGCTAAGCTTGCATGGCAGACGACGATGGCGGGGCGTTTCTCCGCGTGCCTATGGTGGGGGAGGCTCGGACCTCCGCGGCTGCGCGATGCGGTTTCTCCGACAACTCAGTGGCCACCCTTGTGCGGTCAGGCGAATCCCTAGGCGGCGCTCTCCGGCGAGGTGGTGGTTGCGGTGCTCCCTCATGTGGCAGCAGCGAGGAGCACGAGGGCTCTGTCCCTGTAGTTCTCTTCACTAGTGGAGAAACGAGCTTTAGTCCCGGTTGGTAAGGGCCTTTAGTCTCGGGTCAGCAACCGGGACAACGAAACTAAAGGCCCCCATCCTTTAGTCTCGGTTGGCCATGACCCGGGACTAAGACCTTTAGTCCTGGTTGGTGACACCAACCAGACTAAGGTCCCTTCACGTGGCCGCGAGCTAGCCCCTGGGCTGGGGGACCTTTAGTCCCGGTTGGTAACACCAACTAGGACTAAGGGTTTGAAAGAATTCCTTATATAACACTACTTTAAAATCATCTTCCCTATTTAACACTGATAAAATATTTCTTCCCTATCAAATCCTGACTCTAAATTTTGTTTCCAATATAACATTTTCATCCGTTTTGTGAGCTAACGGTGTTAACTTGCACATGAAATGACAATATTACCCCTATAACTAGTATATGACATTTTTTACTCCTCTTTCTCATGCATCTGTGTTTTATTTTGTTTGAAGTGGTTTTGTACGGAGCTATGTCAAAATACTTATACTTGGCATTGTAGAAAAAGATGAAGAAAAAAACAACGTCAAGCACACACACGTGTACTAGCACATTAGTTAATGACTCATTCATGCATGTGGGTGCTCCTTCACGTACCCATCCATGGATGCATTGTGATTTGTGAGCAAGTACACGATAATGACATGATCATGGCCATCCGATACTTACCGTCTGTACATACTTGAATACCTGTGGCGGCCGTAGACACACATATACATACTCGAATACCCACGCACATACAGGCAAGCACACATACATACCTGAATACTTGTACACCTGTGTATGTATGGTTAAAGAATTTTTTTTATTTCCAGGTATGTTGATAAGGAGCCGATCAACTTGATCATGGGGGCAAGGAAAGGCACCAACGATCCAGAATATCCGAACTGCTGCGATCCGTCTGACCTACTCATACGTAGGCATCGCAAGGGGAACTCACGCACTCATCATTCACGCACGAAGTAAGTATCCAGGAAGAACTCACGCACAAACATCAGAAGATACAAGGGAAAGGAGAGGGCGGACCCAGAGAGATACTCCTACAAGAGAAAGGAGAGGGCGCACCCTCAGTTAATGATCAGATAGATACTCCGCAAAAAAAGATCAAATAGATGTATGAGGGCAAAAATGTCATTTCATGTTCCATTTAACAATGTTACCTCAGAAAATGGATGAAAGTGTTATATTGAGAACAAAATTTAAAGTTGGAGTTAGATAGGGAAGAAATATTTTTCCAGTGTCAAATAGGGCATCATATTTTACGGTAGTGTTAAATAAGGAATTCTCTCTAAGGGTTTAGGGGTTTAGGGTTTAGGGTTTATTTTTCCTTTTCATTTTGTGTTTTATATTCAATTCTTTTTCATTTCAAACATATTTTACGCTACTACATACTGTACACGTTATGCATATATAATATAATTCTTCGTACGACCATACATATATCATATAATTTCTCGTACACACACACACATACATACATATATATACAATTTCTCCTACAATTTGCAGACATTAGGTGCAATGGTATTCTCCGCTTTCAGATATGACCTCCGTAAGCAAAAATCCCGCAATTTCCTCTTGAATTGCTCGTATGCGGTTCTCTACTAGGAGCCTATCCCGCATCTCTTGCATCTTTAAAGAAGAAGATCAATATGAATATATTAGTTATGTGTATATATATGATACGTCTTCGTCATATCTATAATTTTTTATGGTTTCATGTCAATATTATACAACTTTCACATACTTTTGGCAATTTTTTATATGATTTATTGGATTAACCTATTGATCTAGTGCCCAGTGCCAGTTCATGTTTTCTGCATGTTTTTTGTATCGCAGAGTATCCATATCAAACGAAGTCCAAATGCAATAAAATTTCACGGAGAATTATTTTGGAATATATGTGATTTTTGGGAGTTGGAATCACCGCAAGTGGAGGTCCACACAGCCTACAAGACACTAGGGCGCGCCAGAGGCCCCTCGCGGGCGGTGGTAGGTTGTGCCCACCTCGTATGACAGTTGGGGCTCTACTTCGGGCGCAAGGAAGCTTATATCCGGAAAAAATCGTGTTAAAGTATCAGCGCAATCGAAGTTATGGATCTTCCGGAATATAAGAAACGGTTTTTGGCCAGATCTAGAGAACGCGAAACAGAAGAGAACAGAGAGGGAGATCCAATCTTGGAGGGGCTCCCGCCCCTCCGCGGCCATGGAGACCAATGACCAGAGGGGGAACTCTCCTCCCATCTAGGGGGGAGGCCAAGGAAGAAGAAGAAGGAGGGGGGCTCTCTCCCCCTCGTTTCCGGTGGCGCCAGAGTGCCACCGGGGGCAACGATCGGGATGAAGATCTACATCAACAATCTTGCTACCGTCAACACCAACTTTCTCCCCCTCTATGCAGCGGTGTAACACCTCTTCCCCCCCCCCCCCCCCCCCCCCCCCCCCCCCCCCCCCCCCCCCCCGCTGTAATCTCTACTTGAACATGGTGCTCAACTCCATATATTATTTCCCAATGATCTATGGTTATCCTATGATGTTTGGGTAGATCTGTTTTGTCCTGTGGGTTAATCGTGATCTTGGTTGGTATGATGGTATATTTTATTTATGGTGCTGTCCTACGGTGCCCTCCGTTCTCACGCAAACGTGAGGGCCCCCCGCTGTAGGGTGTTGCAATATGTTCATGGTTCGCTTACGGTGGGTTGCGAGAGTGACGGAAACTTAAACCCGAGTAGGTGGGGTATGACGTATGGGAATAAAGAGGACTTGATACTTAATGCTATGGTTGGGTTTCACGATCTTAATGATCTTTAGTAGTTGCGGATGCTTGCTAGAGTTCCAATCATAAGTGTTTATGATCCAAGTATAGAAAGTATGTTAGCTCATGCCTCTCCCTCATATAAAGTTGCAAGAATGATTATCGGTACTTGTTATCGATTGCCTAGGGACAAATAACTTTCTTGTTGACAAAAGCTCTCTACTAAAACTAACTTAGTTGTGTCTTTATCTAAACAGCCCCTAGATTTTATTTACGTACTCTTTATTATCTCGCAAACCTATCCTATCACACCTACAAAGTATTTCTAGTTTCATACTTGTTCTAGGTAAAGCGAACGTCAAGCATGCGTAGAGTTGTATCGGTGGTCGATGGAACTTGAGGGAATATTTGTTCTACCTTTAGCTCCTCGTTTGGGTTCAACACTCTTATTTATCGAAAAAGGCTACAAACGACCCCCTATACTTATGGGTTATCAAGACCTTTTTATGGCGCCGTTACTGGGGAGCAATAGCGTGGGGTGAATATTCTCGTGTGTGCTTGTTTGCTTTATCACTAAGTAGTTTTTATTTCATGTTCTAAGTTGTTCTCTATCTTAGTTATGGATATGGAACACGAAACACCAAAAAAATTAGTGGTACTTGCTACTCATGGAGATGGGGAACCTCCTAAAACCCTCGATGCTCGTTATGTGAAAAATATTATGCACTACTTTGATAATCCTGAGAAAACTGATATGTCTCCGACGTATCTACTTTTTCTCACGCTTTTCCTCTTGTTTTGGACTCTAATTTGCATGATTTGAATGAAACTAACCCCGGACTGACGCTGTTTTCAGCAGAACTACCATGGTGTTGTTTTTGTGCAGAAATAAAAGTTCTCGAAATGGAACGGAACTTTTTGAGGAATTTTTATATCAATAATAAAAATTTCTGGAGCCAAGACCTACCGAAGAGGGGCCCCTGGGTGGGCACAACCCACCAGGGCGCGCCGCCCTCTCCTGGCGCGCCCAGGTGGGTTGTACCCACCCGGTGGCCCAACTAACGACCCCCTGATACTATAAAATCACATATTTCCAGAAAAAATCAGGAAGAAAGAATTATCACGATCCACGAGACGGAGCTGCCGCCAAGCCCTATTCTTCCTCGGGAGGGCAGATCTGGAGTCCGTTTGGGGCTCTGAAGAGGGGGATCTTCGTTCTTCGTCATCACCAACCCTTCTCCATCACCAATTCCATGACGCTCCCCACTGGGAGTGAGTAATTCCTTCGTAGGCTCGCTAGTCGGTGAGGAGTTGGATGAGATTCATCATGTAATCGAGTTAGTTTTGTTAGGGCCTGATCCCTAGGACCCACTATGTTCTTAGATTGATGTTGCTGTGACTTTGCTATGCTTAATGCTTGCCACTTTGGGCCCGGGTGCCATGATTTCAGATCTCAAACATTTATGAATCCATCATTATATCCATGTTCTAGATCCGATCTTGCAAGTTATAGTCACCTACTACGATTATGATCCGACAACCCCGGAGTGACAACAACCGGGCCCACTCTCGATGATGATCGTAGTTTGAGGAGTTCATGTATTCACTATGTGTTAATGCTTTGTTCCGGTTCTCTATTAAAAGGAGGCCTTAATATCCCTTAGTTTCCAATATGGACCCCGCTGCCACGGGAGGGTAGGACAAAAGATGTCATGCAAGTTCTTTTAATAAAGCACGTATGACTATTTACGGAATACATGCCTACATTATATCGATGAACTGGAGCTAGTGCCGTATCGCCCTAGGTTATAACTGTCTCATGATGAATATCATCCAACCAGTCACCGATCCAATGCCTATGAACTTTTCCATATTGTTTCTGCTAAGTTATTACTGCTATCATCACTATTACACTTGCTACAAAATTACTGCTATCACTGTTACTGTTATTGTTGCTGCTGTCACTACTATCAAAACTATCAAACTACTTTGCTACTGATCACTTTGCTGCAGATAATTAATCTCCAAGTGTGGTTGAATTGTCAACTCAGCTACTAATACCTTCAAATATTCTTTGGCTCCCCTTGTGTCGAATCTATAAATTTGGGTTGAATACTCTACCGTTGAAAACTGTTGCGGTCCCCTATACTTGTGGGTTATCAAGACCTTTTTCTGGCGCCGTTGCCGGGGAGATAGCTATATTTGTTGAGTCACTTGGGATTATTATCATATTAGCACTATGAAGAATATGAAGGATCCAAAGACTAAGATATTTCCCTCAAGGACGAGGGGAGGTAAGGAACTGCCATCCAGTTCTGCTTTAGATTCACCTTATGTTATGAATAAACTTGCAACACCACCACATGCTATTAATTCTAATATGTCGCAAGTTATTTATGATGCTACTTCTACTATGAATGATCCTTATGATGATGCTAGTACCTTGCTTGATAATGATGATGTGCCACTTGGTGAATTACTTGATAAACAAATTGCTAGAGTTATACAACATGATGTTGTTGAATCTGATGATGAGCTTGAAACTGAAACTCCTGAAACTCCTGCTAGAACTAGCCCTCCTAGATATGAATTGCCTAAGGTACCGGAAGGTTATGTTATGAATGAAGAAGCAACTAGAGATATTCTTGCTTGTAATGATAGATACGATCTAGAGAAATTATTACACAAGTATAAAAAAAATCTCTGAATGCTAGAATGAAGTGTGATCCTAAGTTTGCTACTTCACCTATCTTTATTGATGACAAAGATTATGAATTCTCTGTCGACCCAACGTTAATTACTCTGGTTGAATCTGATCCTTTCCATGGTTATGAAACTAAAACTGTTGTGGCACATCTTACTAAGTTGAATGACATAGCCACCCTTTTTACTCGTGATGAGAAAACTCGCTATTACTTTATTCTCAAATTATTTCCTTTCTCAGGGTGAGGCTAGTAGGAGTAGGTTTCCCCTTTCCTAGTCCTAGTAGGAGAAGAAGGAAGGAGAGGAAGAAGAGAAGGAAAGGGGGCGGCCCCCTAGCCCTAGTCCAATTCGGTTTGGGCTAGGGGGGGGCATGCGCCACACCTTGGCTTGCCTCCTCTCTTCCACCATTAGGCCCATGAGGCTCAATAACTTCCTGAGGGGGGGGGGCGGTAACCCCCGGTACTCCGAAACTTATCCGAAACGACCCGGATCATTCTGGTGTCCGAATGTAGCCTTACAATATATGAATCTTTATGTCCCGACCATTTTGAGACTCCTCGTCATGTCCGTGATCTCATCCGGGACACTGAACAACCTTCGGTACATCAAATCATATAAACTCATAATACGAATCGTCATCGAACGTTAAGCGTGCGGACCCTACGGGTTCGAGAACTATGTAGACATGGCCGAGACACATCTCTGGTCAATAACCAATAGCGGAACATGTATGCTCATACGTTGTTCCCTTTGTCATCGGTATGTCACTTGCCCGAGATTCGATCGTCGGTATCATCATACCTAGTTCAATCTCGTTACCGGCAAGTCTCTTTACTCGTTCCGTAATGCATCATCCCTCAACTAACTCATTAGTCACATTGCTTGCAAGGCTCATAGTGATGTGCATTACCGAGAGGGCCCAGAGATACCTCTCCGATAATCGGAGTGACAAATCCTAATCTCGATCTATGCCAACTCAACAAACACCATTGGAGACACCCATAGAGCATATTTATAATCACCCAGTTACGTTGTGATGTTTGATAGCACACAAGGTGTTCCTCCAGTATTCGGGAGTTGCATAATCTCATAGTCATAGGAACATGTATAAGTCATGAAGAAAGAAATAGCAATAAACTAAACGATCATAGTGCTAAGCTAACGGATGGGTCTTGTCCATCACATCATTCTCTAATGATGTGATCCCGTTCATCAAATGACAACACATGTCTATGGCTAGGAAACTTAACCATCTTTGATTAATGAGCTAGTCTAGTAGAGGCATACTAGGGACACTCTTCTTTTCTATGTATTCACACATGTACTAAGTTTCCGGTTAATACAATTCTAGTATGAATAATAAACATTTATCATGATATAAGGAAATATAAATAACAATTTTATTATTGCCTCTAGGGCATATTTCCTTCAGTCTCCCACTTGCACTAGAGTCAATAATCTAGATTATACAGTAATGATTCTAACACCCATGGAGTCTTGGTGCTGATCATGTTTTGCTCGTGAGAGAGGCTTAGTCAACGGGTCTGTAACATTCAGATCCGTATGTATCTTGCAAATCTCTATGTCTCCCTCCTTGACTTGATCGCAGATGGAATTGAAGCGTCTCTTGATGTGCTTGGTTCTCTTGTGAAATCTGGATTCCTTTGCCAAGGCAATTGCACCAGTATTGTCACAAAAGATTTTCATTGGACCTGATGCAGTAGGTATTACACCAAGATCGGATATGAACTCCTTCAACCAGACTCCTTCATTTGCTGCTTCCGAATCAGCTATGTATTCTGCTTCACACGTAGATCCCACCACGACGCTCTGCTTAGAACTGCACCAACTGACAGCTCCACCATTCAATAAAAACACGTATCCGGTTAATGACTTAGAGTCATCCGGATCAGTGTCAAAGCTTGCATCGACGTAACCATTTACGACAAGCTCTTTGTCACCTCCATAAACGAGAAACATATCCTTTGTCCTTTTCAGGTATTTTAGGATGTTCTTGACCGTTGTCCAGTGATCCACTCCTGGATTACTTTGATGCCTTGCTACCTCTTGAGCACTGCGTTGGTTTTCCCCGAAGAGGAAGGGATGATGCAGCAAAGTAGCGTAAGTATTTCCCTCAGTTTTTGAGAACCAAGGTATCAATCCAGTAGGAGGCTACGCGCGAGTCCCTCGTACCTGCACAAAACAAATAAATCCTCGCAACCAACGCGAATAGGGGCTGTCAATCCCTACACGGCCACTTACGAGAGTGAGATCTGATAGATATGATAAGATAATATTTTTGGTATTTTTGTGATAAAGATGCAAAGTAAAATAAAGGCAAAGTAAAAGGCAAAGGAAATAACTAAGTAGTAGGAGATTAATATGACGAAGATAGACCCGGGGGCCATAGGTTTCACTAGTGGCTTCTCTTGAGAGCATAAGCATTCTACGGTGGGTGAACAAATTACTGTTGAGCAATTGACAGAATTGAGCATAGTTATGAGAATATCTAGGTATGATCATTTATATAGGCATCACGTCCGAGACAAGTAGACCGACTCCTGCCTGCATCTACTACTATTACTCCACTCATCGGTCGCTATCCAGCATGCATCTAGAGTATTAAGTTAAAAATAGAGTAATGCCTTAAGCAAGATGACATGATGTAGAGGGATAGACTCATGCAATATGATGAAAACCCCATCTTGTTATCCTCGATGGCAACAATACAATATGTGCCTTGCTGCCCCTACTGTCACTGGGAAAGGACATCGCAAGATTGAACCCAAAGCTAAGCACTTCTCCCATTGCAAGAAAGATCAATCTAGTAGGCCAAACCAAACTGATAATTCGAAGAGACTTGCAAAGATAACCAATCATACATAAAGGAATTTACAGAAGATTCAAATATTATTCATAGATAGACTTGATCATAAACCCACAATTCATCGATCTCAACAAACACACCGCAAAAAGAAGATTACATCGAATAGTTCTCCACAAGAGAGGGGGAGAACATTGTATTGAGATCCAAAAAGAGAGAAGAAGCCATCTAGCTAATAACTATGGACCCATAGGTCTGAGGTAAACTACTCACACTTCATCGGAGAGGCTATGGTGTTGATGTAGAATCCCTCCGTGGTCGATGCCCCCTCCGGCGGAGCTCCGGAACAGGCCCCAAGATGGGATCTCGTGGATACAGAAAGTTGCGGCGGTAGAATTAGGTTTTTGGCTCCGTATCTGATCGTTTGGGCGTACGTAGGTATATATAGGAGGAAGGAGTACGTCGGTGGAGCAACAGGGGGTCCATGAGGGTGGAGGGCGTGCCGGGAGGGGGGGGGTAGGCGCGCCCCCTACCTCGTGGCCTCCTCTTTTGCGTCTCGACGTAGGGTCCAAGTCTCACGGGTCTTGTTTGTTGAGAAAATCACGTTCCCAAAGGTTTCATTCCGTTTGGACTCCGTTTGATATTCCTTTTCTTCGAAACCCTAAAACAGGCAAAAAAACAGCAATTCTGGGCTGGGCCTCCGGTTAATAGGTTAGTCCCAAAAATAATATAAAAGAGGACAATAAAGCCCAATAATGTCCAAAACAGTAGATAGACGTATCAAGCATCCCCAAGCTTAATTCTTGCTCGTCCTCGAGTAGGTAAATGATAAAAACGGAATTTTTGATGCGGAGTGCTACTTGGCATAATTTTAATGTAATTCTTCTTAATTGTGGTACGAATATTCAGATCAGAAAGATTCAAGACAAAAATTTAATATTGACATAAAAATAGCAATACTTCAAGCATACTAACAAAGCAATTATGTCTTCTCAAAATAACATGGCCAAAGAAAGTTATCTCTACAAAATCATATAGTCTGGCTATGCTCCATCTTCACCACACAAAATATTTAAATCATGCACAACCCCGATGACAAGCCAAGCAATTGTTCCATACTTTTGACATTCTCAAAACTTTTTCAATTTTCACGCAATACATTAGCGTGAGCCATGGACATAGCACTATAGGTGGAATAGAACGGTGGTTGTGGAGAAGACAAAAAGAGGGAAGATAGTCTCACATCAACTAGGCGTATCAACGGGCTACGGAGATGCCCATCAATAGATATCAATGTGAGTGAGTAGGGATTGCCATGCAACGGATGCACTAGAGCTATAAGTATATGAAAGCTCAACAAAAGAAACTAAGTGGGTGTGTATCCAACTCGCTTGCTCACGAAGACCTAGGGCATTTTGAGGAAGCCCATCATTGGAATATACAAGCCAAGTTCTATAATGAAAAATTCCCACTAGTATATGAAAGTGACAGAATGAGAGACTCTCTATCATGAGGATCATGGTGCTACTTTGAAGCACAAGTGTGGTAAAAGGATAGTAACATTGTCCCTTCTCTCTTTTTCTCTCATTTTTTTATTTGGGCATTTTCTCCTTTCTTTTTATGTCATCTTTTCCTATTTTTTCGTCCAGAGTCTCATCCCGACTTGTGGGGGAATCATAGTCTCCATCATCCTTTCCTCACTGGGACAATGCTCTAATAATGATGGTCATCATACTTTTATTTTTCTTACAACTCAAGAATTACAACTCAATTCTTAGAACAAAATATGACTCTATATGAATGCCTCCGGTGGTGTACCGGGATATGCAATGAATCAAGAGTGACACGTATGAGAGAATTATGAATGGTGGCTTTGCCACAAATACGATGTCAACTACATGATCATGCTAAGCAATATGAAAATGATGGAGTGTGTCATAATAAACGGAACGGTGGAAAGTTGCATGGCAATATCTCTCAGAATGGCTATGGAAATGCCATAATAGGTAGGTATGGTGGCTGTTTTGAGGAAGCTATATGGTGGGTATATGATACCGGCGAAAGGTGCGCGGTATTAGAGAGGCTAGCAAAGGTGGAAGGGTGAGAGTGCGTATAATCCATGGACTCAACATTAGTCATAAAGAACTCATATACTTATTTCAAAAATCTACAAGTTATCAAAGCAAAGTATTACGCGCATGCTCCTAGGGGGATAGATTGGTAGGAAAAGACCATCGCTCGTCCCCGACCGCCACTCATAAGGAAGACAATCAAAAAATAAATCATGCTCCGACTTCATCACATAACGGTTCACCATACGTGCATGCTACATGAATCACAAACTTTAACACAAGTATTTCTCAAATTCACAACTACTCAACTAGCATAACTTTAATATCACCATCTTCATATCTCAAAACAATTATCAGGCATCGAACTTCTCATAGTATTCAACACACTCATAAGAAAGTTTTATTATTAATCTTGTATACCAAGCATATTAGGATTTTAAGCAAATTACCATGCTATTTAAGGCTCTCAAAATAATCTAAGTGAAGCATGAGAGATCAAAAGTTTCTATAAAACAAATCCACCACCGTTCTCTAAAAGATATAAGTGAAGCACTAGAGCAAAACTATATAACTCAAAAGATATAAGCGAAGCACATAGAGTATTCTAACAAATTTCAAATCAAGTATGTCTCTCTCAAAAGGTGTGTACAACAAGGATGATTGTGGTAAACTAAAAAATAAAGACTTAAATCATACAAGACGCTCCAAGCAAAACACATATCATGTGGCGAATAAAAATATAGCTCCAAGTAAAGTTACCGATAGAAGTAGACCAAAGAGGGGATGCCTTCCGGGGCATCCCCAAGATTTGGCTTTTAGGTGTCCTTAGATTATCTTGGGGGTGCCATGGGCATCCCAATCTTAGGCTCTTGCCACTCCTTGTTCCATAATCCATCAAATCTTTACCCAAAACTTGAAAACTTCACAACACAAAACTTAAAGTAGAAAATCTCGTGAGCTCCGTTAGCGAAAGAAAATAAAAGACCACTTCAAGGTACTGTAATGAACTCATTCTTTATTTATATTGGTGTTATACCTACTGTATTCCAACTTCTCTATGGTTTATAAACTATTTTACTAGCCATAGATTCATCAAAATAAGCACACAACACACGAAAAACAGAATCTGTCAAAAACAGAACAGTCTATGATGTTAAGGGTGTTGGAAAACATGCTTCTATGGTTTAAACTCAATTAGAACAAGTTGCTAAATCTCAAAGAGAATTACTTGATGAAACGAATCATAATATGCATGACTTTGCTGTTAGAGTTGTGATACGTCCATTTTGCCTCATGCTTTTATATCGATATTTATTGCATTATGGGCTGTTATTACACATAATGCCACAATACTTATGCCTATTATCTCTTATTTTAAAAGGTTTACATGAAGAGGGAGAATGCCGGCAGCTGGAATTCTAGGCTGGAAAAGGAGCAAATATTAGAGACCTATTCTGCACAACTCCAAAAGTCCTGAAACTTCGCAGGAGCACGTTTTGGAATATATAAAAAATACTGGCAAAAGAATTAACCAGAGGGGGCCCACACCCTGGCCACGAGGGTGGGGGGCGCGCCCTACCCCCTGGGCGTGCCCCCTGTCTCGTGGGCCCCCTGGCAGGCCTCCGGTGCCCATCTTCTGCTATATGAAGTCTTTCGTCCGAGAAAAAAATCATAAGCAAGCTCACGGGATGAAACTCCGCCGCCACGAGGCGAAACCAATCTAGGGCTCCGGCGGAGCTGTTCTCCCGGGGAAACATCCCTCCAGGAGGGGGAAATCATCACCATCGTCATCACCATCGATCCTCTCATCGGGAGGGGGTCAATCTCCATCAACATCTTCACCAGCACCATCTCATCACAAACCCTAGTTCATCTCTTGTGTCCAATCTTTGTCTCAAAACCTCAGATTGGTACCTATGGATTCCTAGTAGTGTAGATTACTCCTTATAGTTGATGCTAGTTGGTTTATTCGGTGGAAGATCATATGTTCAGATCCTTTATGGATATTAATACCCCTCTGATTATGAACATGAATATGATTTGTGAGTAGTTACGTTTGTTCCTGGGGACATGGGAGAAGTCTTGCTATAAGTAGTCATGTGAATTTGGTATTCGTTTGATATTTTGATGAGATGTATGTTGTCTCTCCTCTAGTGGTGTTATGTGAACGTCGACTACATGACACTTCACCATTGTTTGGGCCTAGAGGAAGGAATTGGGAAGTAATAAGTAGATGGTGGGTTGCTAGAGCGACAGAAGCTTAAACCCTAGTTTATGTGTTGCTTCGTAAGGGGCTGATTTGGATCCATATGTTTCATGCTATGGTTAGGTTTACCTTAATACTTCTTTTGTAGTTGCGGATGCTTGCAATAGGGGTTAATCATAAGTGGGATGCTTGTCCAAGGAAGGGCAGTACCCAAGCACCGGTCCACCCACATATCAAATTATCAAAATAACGAACGCGAATCATATCAGTGTGATGCAAACTAGTTGACGATAATTCCCATGTGTCCTTGGGAGCATTTTCCTTTATATAAGAGTTTTTCCAGGCTTGTCCTTTGCTACAAAAATGATTGGGCCACTTGCTACACCTTATTTACTTTTGTTACTTGTTACCCGTTACAAATTACCTTATCACAAAACTATCTGTTACTGATAATTTTAGTGCTTGCAGAGAATACCTTACTGAAAATCGCTTGTCATTTCCTTCTGCTCCTCGTTGGGTTCGACACTCTTACTTATCAAAAGGACTACGATAGATCCCCTATACTTGTGGGTCATCAAGACTCTTTTCTGGCGCCGTTGCCGGGGAGTGAAGTGCCTTTGGTAGGTGGAATTTGGTAAGGAAAAGTTTATATAGTGTGCTGAAATTTACTGTCATTGTTACTATGGAACATAATCCTTTGAGGCGCTTGTTCGGGGTACTTCACCCCGACCAGTAGAGCAAAGAGTTGCTCCTCAACCTACTGAACCTACTTAAAATGTTTACTTTGAAATTCCTTCAGGTATGATAGAGAAACTGCTAGCTAATCCTTTCACAGGTGATGGAACATTACATCCCGATTTGCACCTAATCTATGTGGATTATTTAAGCTTGCAGGTATGACTGAGGATGTTATCAAGAAGAAGGTCTTCCCTTTATCTTTGAAGGGAAAGACATTGACATGGTTTAGGCTATGTGATGATATGGGATCATGGAACTACAACCGATTGAAATTGGAATTTCATCAGAAGTTTTTCCTATGCATCTGGTTCATCGTGATCGTAATTATATATATAATTTTTGGCCTCGCAAAGGAGAAAGCATCGCTTAAGCTTGGGGGAGGCTTAAGTCGATGTTATATTCATGCCCCAATCATGAGTTCTCAACAGAAATTATTATTCAAAAAATTTATGCTCGGCTTTCTCTCAATAATCGCTCCATGCTCGATACTTCTTGTACTGGCTCTTTTATGATGAAGACTATTGAATTCAAATGGGATTTATTGGAAAGAACTAAACGCAACTCTGAAGATTGGGATCTCGACGAAGGTAAGGAGTCAGGTATAACACCTAAGTTTGATTGTGTTAAATCTTTTATGGACACCGATGTTTTCCGTGAATTTAGCACTAAATATGGACTTGACTCTGAGATAGTAGCTTCTTTCTGTGAATCCTTTGCTACTCATGTTGATCTCCCTAAGGAGAAGTGGTTTAAATATAATCCTCCCATTGAAGTAAAAGTAGTTTCACCTATTAAAGTTGAAGAAAAGACTATCACTTATAATGTTGATCCTGTTGTTCCTACTGCTTATATTGAGAAACCACCTTTCCCTGTTGGAATAAAGGATCATGCTAAAGCTTCAACTGTGGTTCGTAAGAGTAATACTAGAACACCCACACCCCCCTGAGCAAATTAAAGTTGAACATAGTATTGCTATGGTCAAAGATCTCTTGGCTGCTAATATCGGTGGGCATGTTATTTACTTCTGTGATGAAGCTGCTAGAATTGCTAGACCTGACACTAAAAATAAACATAGACCTTTTGTAGGCATGCCTGTTATTTCTGTTAAAATAGGAGATCATTGCTATCATGGCTTATGTGATATGGGTGCTAGTGCAAGTGCAATACCTCATTCCTTATATATAGAAATTATGCATGATATTACACCTGTTGAGATAGAGGAAATCGATGTTACAATTAAGCTTGACAATAGAGACACTATTTCACCAGTTGGGATTGTTAGAGATGTTGAAGTCTTGTGTGGGAAAGTTAAATATCCTGCTGATTTTCTTGTTCTTGGTTCCCCACAAGATAACTTTTGTCCCATTACATTTGGTAGACCCTTCTTGAATACTGTTAATGACAGGATAAATTGCAAAAAGGATGTTGTTACTATCGGTTTAGGGGATATGTCTCATGAGTTTAATTTTGCTAAATTTCATAGACAACCCCATGATAAAGAATTGCCTAGTAAAGATGACATTATTGGTCTTTCTTCTATTGCCGTGCCTCCTAATAATCCTTTAGAACAATATTTGCTCGACCATGAAAATGATATGTTTATGAATGAAAGAAGGGAAATAGATGAAGTATTATTTAAACAAGGACCTATTTTGAACACAACTTGCCTGTTGAAATCCTAGGGGGTCCTCCTCCACCCAAGGGTGATCCCGTGTTTGAGCTTAAACCATTACTTGATACTCTTAAATATGCTTATCTTGATGAAAAGAAGATATATCCTGTTATTATAAGTGCTAACCTTTCAGAGCATGAAGAAAAGAAATTATTGAAAACTCTGAAGAAGCACCGTGCTGCTATTGGATATACTCTTGATGATCTTAAGGGCATTAGTCCCACTGTATGCCAGCACAAAATAAAATTGGAGGAAGACGCGAAACCGGTTGTTGATCACCAACGATGGTTAAATCCTAAGATGAAAGAAGTGGTAAGAAAAGAAATACTAAAGCTTTTGGAGGCATGTATAATTTATCCCGTTGCGGATAGTCAGTGGGTAAGTCTTGTCCATTGTGTCCCTAAGAAGGGAGGTATTACTGTTGTTCCTAATGATAAAGATGAATTGATCCCACCAAGAATTGTTATAGGTTATAGAATGGTAATTGATTTCCGTAAATTAAATAAAGCTACTAAAAAGGATCATTGCCCTTTACCTTTTATTGATCAAATGCTCGAAAGATTATCCAAACATACACATTTTTGCTTTCTAGATGGTTATTCTGGTTTCTCTCAAATACCTGTGTCAAAAGAGGATCAAGAAAAGACAACTTTTGCTTGCCTTTTCAGTACCTTTGCTTGTAGACGTATGCCTTTTGGTTTATGCAATGCACTGGCTACCTTTCAAAGATGTATGATTGCTATATTCTCTGACTTTTGTGAAAAGATTGTTGAGGTTTTCATGGATGATTTCTCCGTATATGGAACTTCTTTTGATGATTGCTTAAGCAACCTTTATCAAGTTTTGCAGAGATGTGAAGAAACTAATCTTGTCTTGAATTGGGAGAAGTGCCACTTTATGGTTAATGAAGGTACTATCTTGGGGCATAAAATTTCTGAAAGAGGTATTGAAGTTGATAAAACTAAAGTTTATGCTATTGAAAAGATGTCGTGTCCTAAGGACATTATGAAGGAAATATGCCCTAGAGGCAATAATAAAGTTGTTATTTATATTTCCTTATATCATGATAAATGTTTATTATTCATGCTAGAATTGTATTAACCGGAAACTTAGTACATGTGTGAATATATAGACAAACAGAGTGTCACTAGTATGCCTCTACTTGACTAGCTCGTTGAATCAAAGATGGTTAAGTTTCCTAGCCATAGACATGAGTTGTCATTTGATTAACGGGATCACATCATTAGAGAATGATGTGATTGACTTGACCCATTCCGTTAGCTCAGCATTCGATCGTTTAGTATATTGCTATTGCTTTCTTCATGACTTATACATGTTCCTGTGACTATGAGATCATGCAACTCCCGAATACCGGAGGAACACTTTGTGTGCTACCAAACGTCACAATGTAACTAGGTGATTATAAAGGTGCTCTACAGGTGTCTCCGATGGTACTTGTTGAGTTGGCATAGATCAATATTAGGATTTGTCACTCCGATAGGTATCTCTGGGCCCTCTCGGTAATGCACATCACTTTAAGCCTTGCAAGCAATGCAACTAATGAGTTAGTTGCGGGATGGTGTATTACGAAACGAGTAAAGAGACTTGCTGGTAACGAGATTGAACTAGGTATTGAGATACCGATGATCGAATCCCGGGCAAGTAACATACCGATGACAAAGGGAACAACGTATGTTGTTATGTGGTTTGACCGATAAAGATCTTCGTAGAATATGTAGGAGGCAATATGAGCATCCAGGTTGCGCTATTGGTTATTGACCGGAGACGAGTCTCGGTCATGCCTACATAGTTCTCGAACCCGTAGGGTCCGCACGCTTAACGTTCGGTGACGATCGGTAATATGAGTTTATGTGTTTTGATGTACCTAAGGTAGTTCAGAGTCCCGGATGAGATCGGGGACATGAATAGGAGTCTTGAAATGGTCAAGATGTAAAGATCGATATATTGGACGACTATATTCGGACATCGGAAAGGTTCCGAGTGATTCGGGTATTTTTCGTAGTACCGAAGAGTTACGAGAATTCACCGGGGAGTATATGGGCCTTATTGGGCTTTAGGGGAAAGAGAGAGGGGAGGTTGCGCCCCCCGCAAGGCTTAGTCCGAATTGGACTAGGGGGAGGGGCGGCGCCCCCTCCTTCCTTCTCTTCTCTTTTCCCTTTCCTTCTCTCCTACTCCTACTACATGGAAGGGGGGAGGACTCCCCAGGGCGCACCATAGTAGAGGACCGACCCTTCCCCTCCTCCACTCCTTTATATACGGGGGAGGGGCACCCCATGAACACACAAGTTGATCAGTTGGTCTTTTAGCCGTGTGCGGTGCCCCCCTCCACCATAATCCACCTCGGTCATATCGTAGTGGTGCTTAGGCAAAGCCCTGCATCGCTAGTATCATCATCACCGTCATCACGTTGTCGTGCTGAGAGAACTCTCCCTCGAAGCTCTGCTGGATCGGAGTTCATGGGACGTCACCGAGCTGAACGTGTGCTGAACTCGGAGGCCGTACATTCGGTACTTGGATCGGTCGGATTGTGAAGACATACGACTACATCAACCGCGTTCTCATAATGCTTCCGCTTACGGTCTATGAGGGTACGTAGACAATACTCTCCCCTCTCGTTGCTATGCATCACCATGATCTTGCGTGCGCGTAGGAAATTTTTTGAAATTACTGCGTTACCCAACACATTAAAGGTATAAGAAGTTTCTTTGGTCGTGCCGATTTTTATAGGAGGTTCATTAAGGACTTCTCTAAAATTTATAGGCCTATGACTAATCTCTTACAAAAAGATGTTCCATTTGTCTTTGATGATGATTGTGTAGAAGCATTTGAAATATTTAAGAAAGCCTTGATTTCTGCACCTATTGTTCAGCCACCTGATTGGAATTTACCCTTTGAAATTATGTGTGATGCTAGTGATTATGCTGTAGGGGCTGTTCTAGGACAAAGAGTTGATAAGAAATTAAATGGTATCCAATATGCTAGTAAAACTCTAGACAGTGCCTGTCGGTGTCAAAACCGGCGGATCTCGGGTAGGGGGTCCCGAACTGTGCATCTAGGCCAGATGGTAACAGGAGGCAGGGAACACGATGTTTTACCCAGGTTCGGGCCCTCTTGATGGAGGTAAAACCCTACGTCCTGCTTGATTAATATTGATGATATGGGTAGTACAAGAGTAGATCTACCATGAGATCAAGGAGGCTAAACCCTAGAAGCTAGCCTATGGTATGATTGTTGTATATGGAGTTGATTGCCTACGGACTACAACCCTCCGGTTTATATAGACACCAGATAGGGTTACGGTTACATAGAGTCGGTTACAATGGTAGGAGATCTTGAATATCCGCATCGCCAAGCTTGCCTTCCACGCCAAGGAAAGTCCCATCCGGACACGGGACGAAGTCTTCAATCTTGTATCTTCATAGTCCAGGAGTCCGGCTGAAGGTATAGTCCGGTTACCCGAACACCCCCTAATCCAGGACTCCCTCAGTAGCCCCTGAACCAGGCTTCAATGACGACGAGTCCGGCGCGCAAATTGTCTTCGGCATTGCAAGGCGGGTTCTCCTCCAAGTCCTTCATAGAAGATTGTAAACACCAAGAGTAGTGTCCGGCTCTGCAAAGTAAGCTTCCACATATTGCCATAGAGAGAATAATATTAACACGAATCAAATCTGCTGACGTATTCCGCAGTGCATCATCACACTACAGCGAAGTCCTTTACTCGAATCGTTTTCACTTTTCCACCTCAGCGTGTTTTGCGAGGTGGTTTCCTTGGCACGTCTTGTCAAAGCAGAGATCGTGTACCCCCCTTTTACGGGATTCTCATCAATACGGACGTGGGTAACCCAATCGTGCCCGTTAGCATGTTTTCTCGATTAAAGGCGAGTCCCAAACGGTTACGGGGAGGGCTCCTGGTATTCAACCTCTTATAAAGAGACCAGGGCCTTATTCCTTTTCTCCAATCCCAAAACAAGTTCGCCCGTCGCCTCGAGTTCCAACACCCTAGGCTCCAGATTCCGGGCACCTCAGACCTTCGACAATGTCCGGTTCCGACCTTCAAGGCCGATGGATGCCCTCCTCCGTCACGGAGGAGGACGTGCTAAAGTTGAGAGAGGCTAAGTTCTTGACCGTCGAAATTTCGCACAGGTTGCCTGCTCAAAGGCAGGCTATCCCCAGTCCCCAGCCCGGTGAGAGCATAGTATTCGTGTCTCACTTCCTTCGGGGGTTAGGCTTCCCGATGGATCCTTTTGTGAGGGGACTGCTGTTTTATTATGGGCTGGAATTCCACGACTTAGCTCCGGAGTCCATCCTCCATATCTCCTCGTTTATCGTTGTATGCAAAGCGTTCCTCCGTGTTACCCCTCACTTCGGATTATGGCTCAAGACTTTCAAAGTGGAGCCGAAGATGATCAAGGGATGGCACGCAAAGTGCGGAGGAGCTGTTATAAGCAAAAATGCTGATGCTCCATGGCCCGAGGGCTCTTTTCAAGAGGAGCTAGGCTTGTGGCAACGAGAGTGGTTTTATATCACCACTCCCCGAAGCACCAAGTGGGTGGCGCTTCCTGCCTTTCGCTCGGGTCCCCCACCATGGCTAGCGTCATGGGTTAACAGAGGGTTAGATTGGGGTTTGCCCAAATACGTGCCCTTGTTACAGGGCCGAATTAAGGATCTCTTGAAAGGAGACCTCAGCTTGGTCAAGGTGACGCAAGTCATGCTGATTCGCCGAATATTGCCCGGCAAACGTCGCCCCCTTCTCCTGTGGGAGTTTAATCCAGAGGGACCGTGAGCTCTCCAGAACTTTATGGGCGCAACGCCCGCGGAGATGTATAGATTGTTCTTCGGATCACAAGAGATGTGTCCGGATTTAACCGAGGACGCAGGCCTAAGCTGCAATCGCCCGGATACTCAAGTAAGCAACCTTGTGCCCGGACCTTCTATCCGTATAATTGTCATAAACTTGCCCCTAAAAGAGCCATCCTTTTAAACAGGAGTGGATAGCGAAGGCAAAGCTGATCAGGTGTCCGGCTCCCCTTCCTGAAACCAGACCAGATCCCGTGCTGGTCAGGATGCTGGAGATAATGCCTTTGGAGGGGGAGGACAAGGAAGCTATGGCCTCCTCGAAGGAGGCTGCTCCGAAGGGAGGAACCGACAATTCCTCTCCTAAGGGGAAGAAGAGAGCCGCCTCTGACGACCCGGAAACCATGGCCTCGAAGCAGGGGAGAAAATCCTCGTCAGAGGGTCCGACGCCGGGGAGTCCCTCGGCCGGACTACGCCCTCAAGGGGATCAGCTCTCCAGCGAGCCGTAAGTGGAGAAAGATTTTCCTTTTGAGGGATAAGGGAAATCCTTGATTTATATCTGAGAAGATTAACCAAACCTTTACCTTGTAGCTCAGACCTCAGCCCTTCTCAGCAGAGCTCGTCTTCGGGGGATCTCCTTCCGGAGATGATGGAGAGCGGGACGCCTCCCCCTGCCGTGCCGCCTAGCGAGGCGGGCGACCCTGAGGTGTCGTCGCGGAGGGTTTCTCCAAATCCGGCTGGGGCGGAAGGTAGCTATGCGCCCCCCCGAGGTTCTCCGCGTCCGGCCTTCGAAAGAGGTCATGGGACGAGCCCGGCACCGTCTGGTGCTCGGCCAAAGGAGCTAAAGATTCTGCTGGGGCGAGCTTCTATCTCAGAGGAGCACCGCGCATTGATGGGCACGGTGATTGAAAGGATTTCATCCGTAGAGAGAGGATTGTATGAGGCCGTTAAAAGCTTACTGACGGGTTTCGAGGTACATTAGATAATGTATACTTTTGTCAGTTGCGCATGAATAAGATGCGCCCTGTGTAGATGGTAGCCCTTGAGACTCTGCGCGTCGTCAAGAAATGACGGCACGCGGAGGATCATAATCCCAGGTCTAAGATGTCACCTTTGAATGTAGGCGGCAGTGTCCGGAATCGAGCCGAACTGACGATTTTGCCGAACTAAAGCGGCAACTGGACGTGGCAGATGCCGACATCACGCTTGTCAATAAGCGGCTTGATGAGGCTCAAGGTATGTAATTCCTCGGGCGGCATCAGGTAAGAACAGTTTTATGCATGTGTCTTATGATGTGTGTGCTTGACGCAGATGGTGCGGCCGCCGTGGAGAGTCTTAGGGCAGAACTTGCCCGAGCTAAAGAACAAGCCAGTGAAAGTGATGCGGCCACCAGGAAAGCCCTTGAAGAGCTGAGAGCCGAACAGGCTGCTCATTGCCGAAGCAAGGAAGAGATGGCCGAGATGGACGAATAGTTAAAAAGCGCTACAGACCGTTGCAGACTTCTTGAAAAAGAAGACCAGGCGAAACAGATGGACTTAGAGAAGGCCGTTGCCAATGCCAAGGACGCGCGCTTTGTGATGAGAGCTGCGAAGGAGGAGCTGCGTCAGGCCGAACAGATTGCGGCTGGAAAGCCCTTTATGCTGCGAAGGAAATTTTGCGATCCGAAGTTTGCTCCGTTGGACCGGATGTGGAGTGTGGAGGATACCTATCTGGACTTGGCAGCGAGTGCTGCTAATGCGACCGAACACTTTCAGATCAGAAAGATCACGAAGTGGAAAAGCTTTTCTGGTCGCAGTTTCACAATCCAGAGCGTCCACTAGCAGTGGATGATCGTTTGGCTCAATGGGCCGAACTGAATAGGTTGTCTGGACTCGCCATGAAGTACGTCATGGGTCACCTGTGGCCGGGGAGATCGAAGCTGAAGAGTTATTTCAGCTTAGTGCAGCAATTCCTTGACGCGGTGCCGCGTATAAATGCAATGAAGAGGTCAGCATGCATAGAGGGCGCTAGGATGGCTCTTGCCCGTGTTAAGACATACTGGGCAGAGATGGAGACCACCCTTGTTGCATCCCGAGATTCGGACAAAAGCCGAGTACCCTCCAAGCACTATTTTCAGGAAGTTCTTGAAGGCGCCCGTGTAATAGAGACGCAGTGCCCGAAAGATGCTATGTTATGATAGCATATGTAATTATAAAGTAATATTTTGATAAACTGTAGTGGCCTTTTTTATACTTGTGCCTCCAAGTATTGGGAACACCTCCTGTGCGGCCGTTTTAAGATATATATATATATACAAAATCTGAAAGATGGCAGTCGTTGGCTTCAGCCCCCACGCACATAGTGCGGGGGTGCTCGCAGAAGACGCATTTTCACACTTAACCCAACGTCTTGGTCCTACAAAGGAGGTGATAGCGCAGCGGGCCAGGCAACCGGACTATAATGCTTTAACACTTTCACTTAGCCATAGGAGTTTGACAGTGAGACTATTTAGGTAGCCCTTGGTGGCAACTGCGCTCGTCCGAGTTCGGGGCGCGTATGTGCCTGACCGGGAAGCGGCCCTTCGTTAAAGCGGAGGAATCCGATAGATTCCGATAGGTCATCGAGTGGCTGACCAGTCTCACGCTACATCATGACAGTCAGTTTTCGGCTTTCTCTACTGAGGTGCTCGCCCGGCCGAACTGGGGCACAATCGCAGTAGTTCTCCTGGTGCTACCTTAGCCGATAGAGCGGAACGTAAGGTGGCCGAACTCAGGAGCCGGGCAACCCAACATTTGACCAAAGACATGATTCGGAGCTGATGCATATAATGCCAAAACTCGCGACGCCGAACACTCCCTAAGGTGTTCGGTCTTTATGAGTGCGGGTGAAACAACACTCTTCATTAAAAAAGCCCCTAGTGTCCAGGTACGTGCAAAAATTCTGACGTGGCCACATGGCAAGACGCCAGCCTCCTCCTTGGTTATATCAGAAAAAACCAGGGGATGTGTAGCAACAAGAGACAGTAAAAAAGGTTTACGCAGGGTCTTAATCTAAAAAGAATCCTTTAGGACGGCTCCCTACTGCACGTATGCGCCTGTGTCTCCATTGTGCCGTATCCTGGACGGGCGCCGCACGACGTTCATCTGTAAAAGAGAGGAACTGAGTTGAAAATGGGTCGTGCCGAAAAGGTTTAAAATAAACAAAGTATAAAGTAAAATGTATAAGATTGAGATTTATTGTCTCTTATTGTATATACGTGGAGCCCCTAGTGCGGGATTATATGGCCACTAGGCCTGCATCAATGATGATTTTGCACCGAACTCGTCTATCCGCGTTCGTGGTCTTGAATGACCTATTTCGAAGTTTTTTTTGGCCGGTGAGGCCATTTTGCTGTGGGGCTGTCAAAGCGGCCGCACAGTCCTCCGCTTGGGGAGGCGCACTTTAGTGCTTCCCCTTCAAAGAGATGATGCCTCGTGGACCGAGCATCTTAAGCGTAAGAGATGCATAATGCGGTATTGCGTTAAAGCGAGCGAAAGGTTCGCATCCCAGTAGTGCTTGATAGCGACTTGAGAACGGGACGATATGGAAGGTCAGCTTTTCGTGGCGGAAGTTATCGACAGAGCCGAATATGACTTCAAGCCGGAGGAAACCCATACAATGGGTGTCCGGACCAGGTATTACCCCTTGAAAGGAGGTTTTGCTGCGGCGGATTCTTGCTGGGTTTATCCCCATGTGCTGGATTGTATCCTGATATATCAGGTTTAGTCCACTGCCGCCGTCCATAAGGACATTTGAAAACTGGAGTCCGCCAATTATTGGATCGAGTATCAAGGCAGTCCAGCCTACATTCTTGATATTTCTAGAATAATCTAGCTGATCGAAGATGATCGGTTTTGACAACCAGTGGCAGGACCCTTTGGGGATGGGCCGTGTGGTGCGTACCTTTACGGGCGCCGCACGTTTTATTATGTGAAGTGAGTTCACTGTTTTTACTTCTTGTGGGAAGTTCTTTTGTTTTCTGGTGCTCTACTTTTGGGGTTCGTCCTCGTGTTCGCTTGGTGTGTCGAGCCCCTTGTGTTCGGCATTGAGTCTACCGGATTGTTTGAAAACCCAACAGTCTCTGTGGGTATGGTTAGCAGGCTTCCCGGGAGTACTGTGTATCTGATATATCCTGTCCAGGATTTTATTTAGGTTGGATGGATCGTCCATGTTATCCTGGGGGGGGGGGCGATTTTGCCTGATTTTGTCGTGAGCCTTTGAATCCGGCATTGACTGCCGTGCTCTTCGGACTTTTGTCCTTAGTCCAGCGACGGTCCTTGTTGTGTCGCGGTTTTCCGTTTCCATCCCTAGTTTCGGATGTACTTGGGTCGCTGGGGCTGCACCTTGCCAACCAGCTGTCTTCCCCTGCACAAAAGCGGGTCATGAGGCTTGTTAGTGCGGCCATTGTTCTTGGCTTTTCTTGGCCGAGGTGTCTGGCGAGCCATTCGTCTCGGACGTTATGCCTGAAAGCTGCTAAGGCTTCGGCGTCCGGACAGTCGACTATCTGATTCTTTTTAGTGAGGAATCTATTCCAGAACTGCCGAGCTGATTCTCCGGGTTGTTGAGTTATGTGACTAAGATCGTCTGCATCCAGAGGGCGGACATAGGTCCCTTGAAAGTTTGCTCGGAAAGCATCCTCGAGCTCTTCCCAGCTTCCAATTGTGTTTTCGGGAAGGCTTTTAAGCCAATGCCGAGCTGGCCCTTTAAGCTTAAGGGGTAAATATTTTATGGCGTGGAGATCATCTCCTCTAGCCATGTGTATGTGGAGGATATAATCCTCGATCCAAACTCCAGGGTCTGTTGTTCCATCATATGCCTCTATGTTTACGGGTTTGAATCCCTCTGGAAATTCATAGTCCAGGACCTCATCGGTGAAACATAGGGGGTGTGTGGCGCCCTTGTATTTGGGTGTGCCGGATTCTGATGATGGCTTCATAGCGTTGCTTACGAGAGCTTGCTTTCTTGGCCCATAAATGGACCTGACTGGGCCATGATGCGAATCCTTAAGTGGGTCGCATGCCGATTTAGGTGCGGCGCCGCTTGCCGCTTTATGGGGTCGTCTATCCGCCCGTGTGGCTTTCTCATTTTTTGAATGCGAGGGCTCTAGGGCCTCTTCGTCGAATTCAGGCAGTAGCTTTCTTTTCGGATAGCTTTTTGTGCGGCGACTGTCGCCGTATTTATCTGCGGTATTGATTACTTTGCTCCATCTAATCCGGAGTGCATCTTCCGCTGTTTTTAGCTTCCGCTTCTGCTTTTTTAGGCTGCGTGCAGTTGTAACGAGTCTCTCATGGAGATTCTTCTGCTCCATAGGTTTATCCGGCGTGAGGTCGTCCGGAATGCCGTTTTCGCCGGAGGAGGGATGTTCGGTTTCTCTATCCGTGTTGCCCTGTTCGGACGGTTGCTCTAAGGCCTGCTCGTCGTCTACCGGCTCGTCCTACTCTATGGCTGGGTTTTTGTTGAGGCGGGGCTTGGGTCGGCGTTTACGCCGACGCTTTGATTGCTTTTCAGGGGGTCGATCTCCCGTCCCATCCCCTTTTTCCTCGTTGTCGCTTCCTTTAGAGGTATCCACCATGTACACATCGTGAGATGAGGTGGCTGTCCAATGCCCTATGGGCGTTGGTTCGTCGGTATCTCCTGCATCATCGTCCATGCTGTCGATGTCTCCGGAGTCAAAGTTGAGCACGTCGTTTAAATTGTTGATAGTGGCTACTAAGTGGGTGGTGGGTGGGCTTTGAATTTCTTCATCGTCCGTATCCCATCCTCGCTGACCGTAGTTCGGCCAGGGCTCTCCTGATAAGGAGAGAGACTTGAGAGAGTTCAGGATATCGCCAAAAGGCGAGTGCTGAAAGATGTCTGCGGCGGTGAACTCCATTATCAGCGCCCAATCGGATTCGATCGGCAGGGGCGCGGGGGGTTCAGAGTTCGGAAGAGAGTCCGGATCCTCGAAGTCATGGATCATGCAGAGTGCGGGGCTAGCGTTCGGCTCGATCGCCTTTGAGATCGAAGCCCCCGAGGTGACGTCCAACCGCTCATCCTCGATTGGCGTAATAGGCTCCGAGTTAGGGGTCGGAACCGATGCGTGTGCGGCCTCCAGGACACTGTCCGGAGGTAGAGCTAGATCATGCCCCTCGAGATAGTGCGGCGCGCTTGGCCGTGGCTCGAACCCGTCGAAGATCAAGTCTCTGTGGATGTCAGCCGTGTAGTTTAAGCTTCCAAACCTGACTTGATGGCCAGGGGCGTAGCTTTCGATCTGCTCCAGGTGGCCGAGCAAATTGGCCCGCAGAGCGAAGCCGCTGAAGATGAAGATCTGTCTGGGGAGAAAAGTCTCACCCTGGACCGTATCGTTGTTGATGATCAAAGGAGCCATCGGGCCTAAAGGCGACGACACAGAGGAACTCTCAATGAAAGCACCAATGTCGGTGTCAAAACCGGCGGATCTCGGGTAGGGGGTCCCGAACTGTGCGTCTAGGCCGGATGGTAACAGGAGGCAGGGAACACGATGTTTTACCCAGGTTCGGGCCCTCTTGATGGAGGTAAAACCCTACGTCCTGCTTGATTAATATTGATGATGTGGGTAGTACAAGAGTAGATCTACCACGAGATCAAGGAGGCTAAACCCTAGAAGCTAGCCTATGGTATGATTGTTGTATATGGAGTTGATTGCCTACGGACTACAACCCTCCGGTTTATATAGACACCGGATAGGGTTAGGGTTACATAGAGTCGGTTACAATGGTAGGAGATCTTGAATATCCGCATCACCAAGCTTGCCTTCCACGCCAAGGAAAGTCCCATCCGGACATGGGACTAAGTCTTCAATCTTGTATCTTCATAGTCCAGGAGTCCCTCAGTGCCCAAAGAAATTATGCTACTACTGAAAAAGAATTTTTAGCAGTTGTATTTGCTTGTGATAAGTTCAGACCTTATATTGTTGATTCTAAAGTAACTGTTCACACTGATCATGCTGCTATTAAATATCTTATGGAAAAGAAAGATGCTAAACCTAGACTTATTACATGGGTTCTCTTGCTACAAGAATTTGATTTACATATTATCGATAGAAAGGGAGCCGAGAACCCCACTGTAGACAATTTGTCTAGGTTAGAGAATGTTCTTGATGGCCCACTACCTATTGATGATAGCTTTCCTGATGAACAATTAGCTTTCATAAATGCTTCTCGTACTGCTCCATGGTATGCTGATTATGCTAATTATATTGTTGCTAAATTTATACCACCTAGTTTCACATACCAGCAAAAGAAAAAGTTTTTCTATGATTTAAGACATTACTTCTGGGATGACCCACACCTTTATAAAGAAGGAGTAGATGGTGTCATTAGACATTGTGTACCTGAGCATGAACATGAACAGATCCTACGCAAGTGTCACTCCGAGGCTTATGGAGGACACCACGCTAGAGATAGAACTACACATAAGGTATTGCAATCTGGTTTTTATTGGCCTACTCTCTTCAAAGATGCCCGTAAGTTTGTATTGTGATGAATGTCAAAGAATTGGTAATATTAGTAAACATCAAGAAATGCCTATGAATTATTCACTTGTTATTGAACCATTTGATGTTTGGGGCTTTGATTATATGGGACTGTTTCCTTCGTCTAATGGGTATACACATACTCCCTCCGGTCCTTTTTAGTTCGCATATAAGATTTGATTGAAGTCAAGCCTCGTAAAGTTTGACCAACTTTATAGAAAAAAGTACCAACTTCACAATCTGAAATCAATATGAATAGATGTGTCATGACTTAAAGTTTCATATTATATAACTTTAGCATGGCAGATGTTGATATTTTTTCATATAAATACGATCAAACTTTGTGAAGTTTGACTTCAGAGAATTCTAATATGCAGATTAAAAAGGACCGGAGGGAGTATTTTAGTTGCTGTTGATTACGTTACTAAGTGGGTAGAAGCTATTCCAACTAGTAGTGTTGATCATAACACCTCTATTAAGATGCTTAAAGAAGTTATTTTTCTGAGGTCTGGAGTCCCTAGATACTTAATGATTGATGGTGATTCACATTTTATTCATGGTGCTTTTCGTAAAATGCTTGTGAAGTATGATGTTAATCATAGAATTGCATCTCCATATCATCCACAGTCTAGTGGTCAAGTAGAACTAAGTAATAGAGAGCTTAAGTTAATTTTGCAAAAGACGATTAATAGATCTAGAAAGAATTGGTCCAAGAAACTTGATGATGCATTATGGGCTTATAGAACTGCATATAAAAATCCTATGGGTATGTCTCCGTATAAAATGGTTTATGGAAAAGCATGCTACTTACCTCTCAAACTAGAACATAAGGCATATTGGGCCATTAAAGAGCTCAATTATGATTTCAAACTTGCCGGTGAGAAGAGACTATTTGGCATTAGCTCACTTGATGAATGGAGAACCCAGGCCTATGAGAATGCCAAATTGTTTAAAGAAAAAGTTAAAAGATGGCATGACAAAAGGATACAAAAGCGTGAGTTTAATGTAGGTGATTATGTTTTGCTATACAACTCTCGTTTAAGATTTTTTGTAGGCAAACTCCTCTCTAAATGGTAAGGTCCTTACATTATCGAGGAGGTCTATCGTTCCAGTGCCATAAAAATCAACAAATTCGAAGGCACAAATCCGAGGGTGGTGAACGGTCAAAGAATCAAACATTATATCTCAGGTAATCCTATAAATGTTGAACCTAATGTTATTGAAACCGTAACCCCGGAGGAATACATAAAGGACACTTTCCAGAACGTTTCAGACTCCAAAAAGGAATAGGTATGAGGTACGGTAAGTAAACCGACTCCAAAACAGTTCTAATAGCAATTTTTCTCCGTTTTGGAATATTTAAGAAAATAGGAAAATAAGAAGTAGTCCGGGAAGGACACGAGGCGTCCACGAGGGTGGAGGGCGCGCCCTACCCCCTGCCTCGTGGGCACCTCGTGTGCTCTCCGGATTCTGTTTTCTTGCACAGTACTTCTTTCGGTCGATAAAAATTCATTATATAATCTCCCGAAGGTTTTGACCACCATACCATGCAAATATCCTCTGTTTTTGTTTCGAGCTGTTTTTCTGACAAATCTAGATCACCATGACATCTCCAAGTGCCCCCAAGGACAAGTTCTTCGAGAAGGTCATCAACCCCTACCTCGCGGAAGTGCTACAACATCCTCAAACCATTGAGATGCATGAGGGGTTGCTGCACATACGCGATGTTGAGGGACCAAGGAGGATCGGAAGCGTGGAGACAAGGCTCGAGGCAATGGAGCAACAAGTTTTCAAGTGCCAGGAGATGGTGGAACGTGGACTCGACGCTAATCATATAATGATCACGGAGTTCACCAAAAACCACAAGCTGGATGCCAAGAACATTGGGGAGGCCATCCACAAGCTTCACGAGAAAATTGAGCGCCTCCAAGCCCAGATCTATGACCTGCAAAACCAAAACTGTGAGTATGAATATAGATTCAAGAGGATGAGTTTGGCTGCAGACTTGATGATCCCGGAGACTCGATCATCCTTTTATGATGGTGAGCCTATGCCTTGGAAGATGGATGACAAGCCTACATCATCAACAACCCCACCATCACCACCCCGAGGAAAGAGATATAAACACATGGGTGAAGGAAATATGCCCTAGAGGCAATAATAAAGTTATTATTTATTTCCTTATATCATGATAAATGTTTATTATTCATGCTAGAATTGTATCAACTGGAAACATGATACATGTGTGAATGCATAGACAAAACAGAGTGTCACTAGTATGCCTCTACTTGATTAGCTCGTTGAATCAAAGATGGTTATGTTTCCTAACCATAGACAAAGAGTTGTCATTTGATTAACGGGATCACATCATTAGGAGAATGATGTGATTGACTTGACCCATTCTGTTAGCTTAGCACTTGATCGTTTAGTTTGTTGCTATTGCTTTCTTCATGACTTATACATGTTCCTGTGACTATGAGATTATGCAACTCCCGTTTACCGGAGGAACACTTTGTGTGCTACCAAATGTCACAATGTAACTGGGTGATTATAAAGGTGCTCTACAGGTGTCTCCAAAGGTACTTGTTGGGTTGGCGTATTTCAAGATTAGGATTTGTCACTCCGATTGTCGGAGAGGTATCTCTGGGCCACTCGGTAATACACATCACTCAAGCCTTGCAAGCATTGTAACTAATGAGTTAGTTGCGGGATGATGTATTACAGAACGAGTAAAGAGACCTGCCGGTAACAAGATTGAACTAGGTATTAAGATACCGACGATCGAATCTCGGGCAAGTAACATACCAATGACAAAGGGAACAACGTATGTTGTTATGCGATTTGACCGATAAAGATCTTCGTAGAATATGTAGGAGCCAATATGAGCATCCAGGTTCCGCTATTGGTTATTGACCGGAGATGTGTCTCGGTCATGTCTACATAGTTCTCGAACCCGTAGGGTCCGCACGCTTAACGTTTCGATGACAATTATATTATGAGTTTATATGTTTTTATGTACCGAAGGTAGTTCGGAGTCCCGGATGTGATCACGGACATGACGAGGAGTCTCGAAATGGTCGAGACATGAAGATTGATATATTGGATGACTATATTCGGACACCAGAATGGTTCCAGGGGTTATCGGATATATACCGGAGTACCGGGGGGTTACCGGAACCCCCGGGGGTTATTGGGCCTCATGGGCCCAAAGTGGTGGAAGAGGAGAGGCAGCAGGAGGTGGCGCGCGACCCCCCTTACCCCAATCCGAATTGGGAAAGGGAAGGGGGCGGCGGCCCCCCTTCTCCTTCTCTCCACCTCCTCCTTCCCCCTTCTCCTAGTTGGAATAGGAAAGGGGGGGCAAAACCTACTTGGAGTAGGATTGCCCCGCTTGGGCGCGCCTCCTCCTCTTGGCCGGCCCCTCCTCCTTCCCCCTTTATATACGGATGAGGGGGCACCCCATAGACACAACAATTGATCTCTTACATCTTTTAGCCGTGTGCGGTACCCCCCCTCCACCATAATCCACCTCCGTCATATCGTAGCGGTGCTTAGGCGAAGCCCTGCATCGGTAGAACATCATCATCGTCACCATGCCGTCGTGCTGACAGAACTCTCCCTCAAAGCTCGGCTGGATCGGAGTTCGAGGGACGTCATCGAGTTGAACGTGTGCAGAACTCGGAGGTGTTGTGCGTTCAGTGCTTGATCGGTCGGATCGTGAAGACGTACGACTACATCAACCGCGTTGTGCTAATGCTTCCGCTTTTGGTCTACGAGGGTACGTAGACACACTCTCCCCTCTCGTTGCTATGCATCAACATGATCTTGCGTGTGCGTAGGATTTTTTTGAAATTACTACGTTCCCCAATAGTGGCATCCGAGCCAGGTTTTATGCGTTGATGTTATATGCACGAGTAGAACACAAGTGAGTTGTGGGCGATACAAGTCATACTGCTTACCAGCATGTCATACTTTGGTTCGGTGGTATTGTTGGATGAAGCGGCCCGGACCGACATTAGGCGTGCGCTTACGTGAGATTGGTTCTACCGACGTGCTTTGCACACAGGTGGCTGGTGTGTCAGTTTCTCCAACTTTAGTTAAACCGAGTGTGGCTACGCTCGGTCCTTGAGAAGGTTAAAACATCACTAACTTGATGAACTATCATTGTGGTTTTGATGCGTAGGTAAGAACGGTTCTTGCTCAGCCCGTAGCAGCCACGTAAAACTTGCAACAACAAAGTAGAGGACGTCTAACTTGTTTTTGCAGGGCATGTTATGATGTGATATGGTCAAGGCATGATGCTAAATTTTATTGTATGAGATGATCATGTTTTGTAACCAAGTTATCGGCAACTGGCAGGAGCCATATGGTTGTCGCTTTATTGTATGCAATGCAATCGCCCTGTAATGCTTTACTTTATCACTAAGCGGTAGCGATAGTCGTAGAAGCATAAGTTGGCGAGACGACAATGATGCTATGATGGAGATCAAAGTGTCGCGTCGGTGACAATGGTGATCATGACGGTGCTTCGGAGATGAAGATCACAAGCACAAGATGGCCATATCATATCACTTATATTGATTGCATGTGATGTTTATCTTTTATGCATCTTATCTTGCTTTGATTGACGGTAGCATTATAAGATGATCTCTCACTAAATTATCAAGCTATAAGTGTTCTCCCTGAGTATGCACCATTGCGAAAGTTCTTTGTGCGGAGACACCACGTGATGATCGGGTGTGATAGGCTCTACGTTCAAATACAACGGGTGCAAAACAGTTGCACACGCGGAATACTCAGGTCAAACTTGACGAGCCTAGCATATGCAGATATGGCCTCGGAACACTGAGACCGAAAGGTCAAGCGTCAATCATATAGTAGATATGATCAACATAGTGATGTTCACCATTGAAACTACTCCATCTCACGTGATGATCGGACATGGTTTAGTTGATTTGGATCACGTGATCACTTAGAGGATTAGAGGGATGTCTATCTAAGTGGGAGTTCTTAAGTAATATGATTAATTGAACTTAAATTTATCATGAACTTAGTACCTGATAGTTTTTTGCTTGTCTATGTTGATTGTAGATAGATGGCTCGTGCTGTTGTTCCGTTAAATTTTAATGCGTTCCTTGAGAAAGCAAAGTTGAAAGATGATGGTAGCAATTACACGGACTGGGTCCGTAACTTGAGGATTATCCTCATTGCTGCACAGAAGAATTACGTCCTGGAAGCACCGCTGGGTGTCAGGCCTGCTGCAGATGCTGCTGACAACGTTAAGAACGTTTGGCAGAGTAAAGCTGATGACTACTCGATAGTTCAGTGTGCCATGCTTTACGGCTTACAACCGGGACTTCAAGATGTTTTGAACGTCATGGAGCATATGAGATGTTCCAGGAGTTGAAGTTAATATTTGAAGCGAATACCCGAATTGAGAGATATGAAGTCTCCAATAAGTTCTATAGCTGCAAGATGGAGGAGAATAGTTCTGTCAGTGAACATATACTCAAAATGTCTGGGTATAATAATCACTTGACTCAACTAGGAGTTAATCTTCCTGTTGATAGTGTCATTGACAGAGTTCTTCAATCACTGCCACCAAGCTACAAAAGCTTTGTGATGAACTATAATATGCAAGGGATGGATATGACAATTCCCGAGCTCTTCGCAATGCTAAAGGCTGCGGAGGTACAAATCAAAAAGGAGCATCAAGTGTTGATGGTCAACAAGACCACTAGTTTCAAGAAAAAAGGTAAAGGGAATAAAAAGGGGAACTTTAAGAAGAACGGCAAACAAGTTGCTGCTCAAGAGAAACCCAAGTCTGGTCCTAAGCCTGAAACTGAGTGCTTCTACTGCAAACAGACTGGTCACTGGAAGCGGAACTGCCCCAAGTATTTGGCGGATAAGAAGGATGGCAAGGTGAGCAAAGGTATATGTGATATACATGTTATTGATGTGTACCTTACCAGAGCTCGCAGTAGCACCTGGATATTTGATACTAGTTCTGTTGCTAATATTTGCAACTCGAAACAGGGACTACGGATTAAGCGAAGACTGGCTAAGGACAAGGTGACGATGCGCGTGGGAAATGGTTCCAAAGTCGATGCGATCGCAGTCGGCACGCTACCTCTACATCTATCATTGGGGTTAGTTTTAGACCTAAATAATTGTTATTCGGTGCCAGCGTTGAGCATGAACATTATATCTGGATCTTGTTTGATGCGAGACGGTTATTCATTTAAATCAGAGAATAATGGTTGTTCTATTTATATAAGTAATTTCTTTTATGGTCATGCACCCTTGAAGAGTGGTCTATTCTTATTGAATCTCGATAGTAGTGATACACATATTCATAATATTGAAGCCAAAAGATGCAGAGTTGATAATGATAGTGCAACTTATTTGTGGCACTGCCGTTCATGTCATATTGGCGTAAAGCGCATGAAGAAACTCCATACTGATGGACTTTTGGAACCACTTTATTATGAATCACTTGGTACTTGCGAACCATGCCTCATGGGCAAGATGACTAAAACGCCATTCTCCGGAACTATGGAGCGAGCAACAGATTTGTTGGAAATCATACATACAGATATATGTGGTCCGATGAATGTTGAGGCTCGCGGCGGGTATCGTTATTTTCTCACCTTCACAGATGATTTGAGCAGATATGGGTATATCTACTTAATGAAACATAAATCTGAAACATTTGACAAGTTCAAAGAATTTCGGAGTGAAGTTGAAAATCATCGTAACAAGAAAATAAAGTTTCTACGAACTGATCGTGGAGGAGAATATTTGAGTTACGAGTTTGGTATTCATTTGAAACAATGCGGAATAGTTTCGCAACTCACACCACCCAGAACACCACAGCGTAATGGTGTGTCCGAACGTCGTAATCGTACTTTACTAGATATGGTGCGATCTATGATGTCTCTTACTAATTTACTGCTATCATTTTGGGGTTATGCTTTAGAGACGGCTGCATTCACGTTAAATAGGGAACCATCAAAATCCGTTGAGACGACGCCTTATGAACTGTGGTTTGGCAAGAAATCAAAGTTGTCGTTTCTTAAAGTTTGGAGCTGTGACGCTTATGTGAAAAAACTTCAACCTGATAAGCTCGAATCCAAATCGGACAAATGTGTCTTCATAGGATACCCAAAGGAAACTATTGGGTACACCTTCTATCACAGATCTGAAGGCAAAACGTTTGTTGCTAAATTTGGATCCTTTCTAGAGAAGGAGTTTCTCTCGAAATAAGTGAGTGGGAGGAAAGTAGAACTTGATGAGGTAATTGTACCTGCTCCCTTATTGGAAAGTAGTTCATCACAGAAACCGGTTCCTGTGACACCTACACCAATTAGTGAGGAAGTTAATGATGATGATCATGAAACTTAAGATCAAGTTGTTACTGAACCTCGTAGGTCAACCAGAGTAAGATCCGCACCAGAGTGGTACGGTAATCCTGTTCTGGAGGTTATGTTGCTAGACCATGATGAACCTACGAACTATGAAGAAGCGACGGTGAGCCCAGATTCCGCAAAATGGCTTGAGGCCATGAAATCTGAGATGGGGTCCATGTATGAGAACAAAGGGTGGACTTTGGTTGACTTGCCCGATGATCGTCAAGCCATTGAAAATAAATGGATCTTCAAGAAGAAGACTGACGCTGACGGTAATATTACTGTCTATAAAGCTCGACTTGTTGCAAAAGGTTTTCGACGAGTTCAAGGGATTGACTAGGATGAGACTTTCTCACCCGTAGCGATGCTTAAGTCTGTCCGAATCATGTTAGCAATTGCTGCATTTTATGATTATGAAATTTGGCAAATGGATGTCAAAACTGCATTTCTGAATGGATTTCTGGAAGAGGAGTTATATATGATGCAACCGGAAGGTTTTGTCAATCCAAAGGGAGCTAACAAAGTGTGCAAGCTCCAGCGATCCATTTATGGACTGGTGCAAGCCTCTCGGAGTTGGAATAAATGTTTTGATAGTGTGATCAAAGCATATGGTTTTATACAGACTTTTGGAGAAGCTTGTATTTACAAGAAAGTGAGTGGGAGCTCTGCAGCATTTCTGATATTATATGTGGATGACATATTGTTGATTGGAAATGATATAGAATTTCTGGATAGCATAAAAGGATATTTGAATAAGATTTTTTCAATGAAAGACCTCGGTGAAGCTGGTTATATATTGGGCTTCAAGATCTATAGAGATAGATCGAGACGCTTAATTGGATTTTCACAAAGCACATACCTTAACAAAGTTTTGAAGAAGTTCAAAATGGATGAAGCAAAGAAAGGGTTCTTGCCTGTGTTACAAGGTGTGAAGTTGAGTCAGACTCAATGCCCGGCCACTGCAGAAGATAGAGAGAAAATGAAAGGTATTCCCTATGCTTCGGCCATAGGCTCTATCATGTATGCAATGCTGTGTACCAGACCTGCTCTGTGCCTTGCTATTAGTTTAGCAGGGAGGTGCCAAAGTAATCCAGGAGTGGATCACTGGACAGCGGTCAAGAACATCCTAAAATACCTAAAAAGGACGAAGGATATGTTTCTCGTTCATGGAGGTGACAAAGAGCTCGTCGTAAATGGTTATGTCGATGCAAGCTTTGACACTGATCCGGACGATTCTAAATTGCAAACCGGATACGTGTTTTTATTAAACGGTGGAGTTGTCAGTTGGTGCAGTTCTAAACAAAGCGTCGTAGTGGGATCTACATGTGAAGCGGAGTACATAGCTGCTTCGGAAGCAGCAAATGAAGGAGTCTAGATGAAGGAGTTCATATCCGATCTAGGTGTCATACCTAGTGCATCGGGTCTAATGAAAATCTTTTGTGACAATACTGGTGCAGGAATCCAGATTTCACAAGAGAACCAAACACATCAAGAGACACTTCAACTCCATCTGGGATCAAGTCCAGGTGGGAGACATAGAGATTTGCAAGATACATACGGATCTGAATGTTGCAGACCCGTTAACTAAGCCTCTTCCACGAGCAAAACATGATCACCACCAAGGCTCCATGGGTGTTAGAATCATTACTGTGTAATCTAGATTATTGACTCTAGTGCAAGTGGGAGACTGAAGGAAATATTCCCTAGAGGCAATAATAAAGTTATTATTTATTTCCTTATATCATGATAAATGTTTATTATTCATGCTAGAATTGTATTAACCGGAAACATGATACATGTGTGAATACATAGACAAAATAGAGTGTCACTAGTATGCCTCTACTTGACTAGCTCGTTGAATCAAAGATGGTTATGTTTCCTAACCATAGACAAAGAGTTTTCATTTGATTAAAGGGATCACATCATTAGGAGAATGATGTGATTGACTTGACCCATTCTGTTAGCTTAGCACTTGATCATTTAGTTTGTTGCTATTTCTTTCTTCAGGACTTATACATGTTCCTGTGACTATGAGATTATGCAACCCCTGTTTACCGGAGGAACACTTTGTGTGCTACCAAATGTCACAATGTAATTGGTTGATTATAAAGGTGCTCTATAGGTGTCTCCAAAGGTACTTGTTGGGTTGGCGTATTTCAAGATTAGGATTTGTCACTCCGATTGTCGGAGAGGTATCTCTGGGCCCACTCGGTAATACCCATCACTCAAGCCTTGCAAGCATTGTAACTAATGAGTTAGTTGCGGGGTGATGTATTATGGAACGAGTAAAGAGACCTGCCGGTAACGAGATTGAACTAGGTATTAAGATACCGACGATCGAATCTCGGGCAAGTAACATACTGATGACAAAGGGAACAAGGTATGTTGTTATGCGGTTTGACCGATAAAGATCTTCATATAATATGTAGGAGCCAATATGAGCATCCAGGTTCCGCTATTGGTTATTGACCGGAGACGTGTCTCAGTCATGTCTACATAGTTCTCGAACCCGTAGGGTCCGCACACTTAAAGTTCGTTGATGGTTATATTATGAGTTTATGTGTTTTGATGTACTGAAGGTAGTTCGGAGTCCCGGATGTGATCAAGGACATGACGAGGAGTCTCGAAATGGTCGAGACATGAAGATTGATATATTGGACGACTATATTCGGACACCGGAATGGTTTCGGGTGTTATCGGATATATACCGGAGTACCGGGGGGTTACCGGACCCCCCCCCCGGGGGTTATTGGGCCTCATGGGCCCAAAGTGGTGGAAGAGGAGAGGCAGCAGGAGGTGGCGCGCGGCCCCCCTTGCCCAATCCGAATTGGGAAAGGGAAGGGGGCGGCGGCCCCCCTTCTCCTTCCTTCTCTCCACCTCCTCCTCCCCCCTTCTCCTAGTTGGAATAGGAAAGGGGGGCAAAACCTACTTGGAGTAGGATTGCCCCTCTTGGGCGCGCCTCCTCCTCTTGGTCGGCCCCCTCCTCCTCCCCCCTTTATATATGGAGGAGGGGGGCACCCCATAGACACAATTGATCTCTTAGATCTTTTAGCCATGTGCGGTGCCCCCCTCCACCATAATCCACCTCGGTCATATCGTAGCGGTGCTTAGGCGAAGCCCTGCGTCGGTAGAACATCATCATCATCACCACGCCGTCATGCTAACAGAACTCTCCCTCAAAGCTCGGCTGGATTGGAGTTCAAGGGACGTCATCGAGTAGAACGCGTGCAGAACTCGGAGGTGCCGTGTGTTCGGTGCTTGATTGGTTGGATCGTGAAGACGTACAACTACATCAACCGCGTTGTGCTAACGCTTCCGCTTTCGGTCTACGAGGGTACGTGGACACACTCTCCCCTCTCGTTGCTATGCATCACCATGATCTTGCGTGTGCGTAGGAATTTTTTGAAATTACTACGTTCCCCAACAATGGGTATGGGCACTCCCCTTGGCAACTGCCAAGCTTGGGAGAGTGCCCTGGTATCGTATCACCATCACACTCTTATCTTTACCATTTTTCTTAGTTCGATCCTTTTAGTAATATTTTGATCTAGTAGAATAAAGTTTTAGTATGATCTAGTTTTGAGTTTTGCCTTATGATCCTTCTATGTAATCGAGTCCGTGAGCTATATATAATAAAGATTAGTTTCGAGTCAAGGGCTTTGATTATCTTACTATGATCTTGAGGGAATAAAAGAAAAAAAAGGAAATAAAGAGATCATATGGATCTTATGGAGAGTAATGACTTCACATATAAAGAGTATGATGAATAAAAGTTGTTGAGAGTTGACAAACATAGTTTTGGTCATCGTTGCAATTAATAGGAAGTAATAAAGAAAGAGAGGTTTTCACATATAAATATACTATCTTGGACATTTTTTATGATTGTGAGCACTCATTAAAATATGACATGCTAAAGAGTTGATGTTGGGCAAGGAAGACAACGTAATGGGTTATGTTTTCTTATATCTGAAATAAAGTATATTGTCATGGATCATCCAACATGTTGAGCTTGCCTTTCTCCCTCATGCTAGCCAAATTCTTTGCACCAAGTAGAGATACTACTTGTGCTTCCGAACATCCTTAAACCCAGTTTTTGCTGTGAGAGTCCACCATATCTACCTATGGATTGAGTAAGATCCTTCAAGTAAGTTGTCATTGTTGCATGCAATAAAAATTGCTCTCTAAATATGTATGATTTATTAGTGTGGAGAAAATAAGCTTTATACGATCTTGTGATGTGGAAGAAATAAAAGTGACGGACTGCATAATAAAGGTCCATATCACAAGTGGCAATATAAAGTGACGTTCTTTCGCATTAAGATCTTGTGCATCTAACCACAAAAACACATGACAACCTCTGCTTCCCTCTGCGAAGGGCCTATCTTTTTTACTTTTGTCTTACACCTTATACAAGAGTCATGGTGATCTTCACCTTTCCTTTTTTTCCTTTGGCAAGCACATTGTGTTGGAAAGATCCTGATACATATATCCAATTGGATGTAAGTTGGCATGAACTATTATTGTTGACATTACCCTTGAGGTAAAAGTTTGGGAGGCAACACTATAGGCCCCTATCTTTCTCTGTGTCCGACTAAAACTCCATACCCACAAGTATTGCATGAGTGTTAGCAATTGTCAAAGACTAAATGATAGTTGAGTATGTGGACTTGCTGAAAAGCTCTTATATTGACTCTTTCCGATGTTATGATAAATTGCAATTGCTTCAATGACTGAGATTATAGTTTGTTATCTTCCAATAAAGTTTCTGATTCATACTTGAAATTGTGAATGAATTGTTACTTTAGCATGAGAAATCATATGACAATGTATATATATGTTGCTGTTATAAGAATGATCATGATGCCCTCGTGTCCATATTTTATTTTATCGACAACTCTATCTGTAAACATGTGAACATATTTTTCGTTATCGGCTTCCGCTTGAGGATAAGCGAGGTCTAAGCTTGGGGGAGTTGATACATCCATTTTGCATCATGCTTTTATATCGATATTTATTGCATTATGGGTTGTTATTACACATAATGTCACAATACTTATGCCTATTCTCTGTTATTTTACAAGGTTTACATGAAGAGGGAGAATGCCGGCAGCTGGAATTCTGGGCTGGAAAAGGAGCAAATATTAGAGACCTATTCTGCACAACTCCAAAAGTCCTGAAACTTCACGGGAGCACGTTTTGTAATATATAAAAAATATTGATGAAAGAATTAACCAGAGGGGGCCACACCCTAGCCACGAGGGTGGGGGCGCGCCCTACCCCCTGAGCGCACCCCTTGTCTCGTGGGCCCCCTGGCAGGCCTCCGGTGCCCATCTTATGCTATATGAAGTCTTTCGTCTGAGAAAAAAAATCATAAGCAAGCTCACGGGATGAAACTCCGCCACCACGAGGCGAAACCTTGGCGGAACCAATCTAGGGCTCCGGCGGAGCTGTTCTGCCGGAGAAACATCCCTCCGGGAGGGGGAAATCATCACCATCGTCATCACCATCGATCCTCTCATTGGGAGGGGGTCAATATCCATCAACATCTTCACTAGCACCATCTCATCTCAAACCCTAGTTCATCTCTTGTATCCAATCTTTGTCTCAAAACCTCAGATTGGTACCTTGGGTTACTAGTAGTGTTGATTACTCCTTGTAGTTGATGCTAGTTGGTTTATTCGGTGGAAGATCATATGTTCAGATCCTTTATGCATATTAATACCCCTCTGATTATGAACATGAATATGATTTGTGAGTAGTTACGTTTGTCCCTGAGGACATGGGAGAAGTCTTGCTATAAGTAGTCATGTGAATTTGGTATTCGTTCGATATTTTGATGATATGTATGTTGTCTCTCCTCTAGTGGTGTTATGTGAATGTCGACTACATGACACTTCACCATTGTTTGGTCCTAGAGGAAGGCATTGGGAAGTAATAAGTAGATGATGGGTTGCTAGAGTGACAGAAGCTTAAAACCTAGTTTATGTGTTGCTTCGTAAGGGGCTGATTTGGATCCATATGTTTCATGCTATGGTTAGGTTTACCTTAATACTTCTTTTGTAGTTGCGGATGCTTGCAATAGGGGTTAATCATAAGTGGGATGTTTGTCCAAGGAAGGGCAGTACCCAAGCACCGGTCCACCCACATATCAAATTATCAAAGTAACGAACATGAATCATATGAGCGTGATGAAAACTAGCTTGCCGATAATTCCCATATGTCCTCGGGAGCGTTTTCCTTTATATAAGAGTTTGTCCAGGCTTGTCCTTTGCTACAAAAAGGATTGGGCCATCTTGCTGCACCTTATTTACTTTTGTTACTTGTTACCCGTTACAAATTACCTTATCACAAAACTATATGTTACCGATAATTTTAGTGCTTGCAGAGAATACCTTATTGAAAACCGCTTGTCATTTCCTTCTGCTCCTCGTTGGGTTCGACACTCTTACTTATCGAAAGGACTACGATAGATCCCCTATACTTCTGGGTCATCAAGTTGCAACTAGAGGAGTTAAAATGACTCAGGAACCACTTTATCCTGAGGGACACCCTAAAAGAAGTGATCAAGATTCACAAACAGCTAACATAGTGCACCTAGTCCTTCTAAGAAGAAAAAGAAAAGGAAAAATGATAGGACTTTGCACACTTCTAGTGAACCTGAAAAAGAAAAACCTCCTGATAATGGAAATGAAGTTTCTATCTCTAATGCTGAAACTCAATCTTGTAATGAACACTCACCTAATGATAATGAAAAAGTTAATGATGAGGTTCAAGAAGACTCTCAACCGAACAATGAAAAAGAACCAGATAATAATGTTGAGATAGAACCACCTGTTGATCTTGATAGCCCACAACCTAAGAATAAAAGATATGACAAATGAGACTTTGTTGCAAGAAAACACAAAGAAAGAGAACCGTGGGTTCAAAAACCTATGCCTTTTCCACCCAAGTCAACTAAAAAGAATGATGATGAAGAATTTGAACGCTTTGTTGAAATGCTGAAGCTAGTCTTTTTGCGTACTCGCTTGACTGATATCTTGAAAATGCCTCCTTATGCAAAATATATGAAAGACATCATCACAAATAAGAGAAAAATACCGAAAGCTGAAATCTCTACTATGCTTGCTAATTACACTTTTAAAGATGGAGTACCTAAAAAACTTGAAGATCCGGGAATACCAACTATACCTTGCTCTATCAAAAAGAATTATGTGAAAACTGCTTCGTGTGATTTAGGAGTTGGTGTTAGTGTTATGTCTTTCTCTTTATATAAAAGACTTGATTTGAATAAGCTCACTGTTGGGGAACGTAGTAATTTCAAAAAAATTCCTACGCACACGCAAGATCATGTGATGCATAGCAACGAGGGGGAGAGTGTTGTCTACGTACCCAACGCAGACCGACTGCGGAAGCGATGACACGACGTAGAGGAAGTAGTCGTACGTCTTCACGATCCAACCGATCAAGCACCGAAACTACGGCACCTCCGAGTTCGAGCACACGTTCAGCTCGATGACGATCCCCGGACTCCGATCCAGCAAAGTGTCGGGGTAGAGTTTCGTCAGCACGACGGCGTGGTGACGATCTTGATGAACTACAGCAGCAGGGCTTCGCCTAAACTCCGCTACGGTATTATCGAGGTATATGGTGGCAGGGGGCACCGCACACGGCTAAGGAATAGATCACGTGGATCAACTTGTGTCTAGAGGTGTCCCCTGCCTCCGTATATAAAGGAGCCAAGGGGAAGGACTGGCCGGCCAAGGAGGGGAGGCGCAGGAGAGTCCTACTCCCTCTGGGAGTAGGATTCCTCCCCCCAATCCTAGTCCAACTAGGATTCCTCGGAGGGGAAGGGAGAGAGGGGGGCCGGCCACCTTCTCCTAGTCCTAATAGGACTAGGGGAGGGGGAAGTGGCGCAGCCACCTTGGGCTGCCCCTTTCTCCTTTCCACTAAGGCCCATGAAGGCCCATATGGCTCCCGGGGGGTTCCGGTAACCCTCCCGGTACTCCGGTAAAATCCCGATTTCACCCGGAACACTTCCGATGTCCAAACATAGGCTTCCAATATATCAATCTTTACGTCTCGACCATTTCGAGACTCCTCGTCATGTCCGTGATCACATCCGGGACTCCGAACAACCTTCGGTACATCAAAATGCATAAACTCATAATATAACTGTCATCGTAACCTTAAGCGTGCGGACCCTACGGGTTCGAGAACAATGTAGACATGACCGAGACATGTCTCCGGTCAATAACCAATAGCGGGACCTGGATGCCCATATTGGCTCCTACATATTCTACGAAGATCTTTATCGGTCAGACCGCATAACAACATACGTTGTTCCCTTTGTCATCGGTATGTTACTTGCCCAAGATTCGATCGTCGGTATCCAATACCTAGTTCAATCTCGTTACCGGCAAGTCTCTTTACTCGTTCCGTAATACATCATCTCACAACTAACATATTAGTTGCAGTGCTTGCAAGGCTTATGTGATGTGCATTACCGAGAGGGCCCAGAGATACCTCTCCGACAATCGGAGTGACAAATCCTAATCTCGAAATACGCCAACCCAACATCTACCTTTGGAGACACCTGTAATGCTCCTTTATAATCACCCAGTTACGTTGTGACGTTTGGTAGTACCCAAAGTGTTCCTCCGGTAAACGTGAGTTGCATAATCTCATAGTCAAGTCATAGAACATGTATAAGTCATGAAGAAAGCAATAGCAACATACTAAACGATCGGGTGCTAAGCTAATGGAATGGGTCATGTCAATCAGATCATTCAACTAATGATGTGACCTCGTTAATCAAATAACAACTCATTGTTCATGGTTAGGAAACATAACCATCTTTGATTAACGAGCTAGTCAAGTAGAGGCATACTAGTGACACTCTTGTTTGTCTATGTATTCACACATGTATTATGTTTCCGGTTAATACAATTCTAGCATGAATAATAAACATTTATCATGATTATAAGGAAATAAATAATAAATTTATTATTGCCTCTAGGGCATATTTCCTTCACTCACACCTACTGAAATATCTTTGCAAATGGCTGGTAAATCAACTGCCATACCTATCGGTATCTGTGAGAATGTGCCCATTGTTGTTGCTGATGTTACTATTTTGACTGACTTTGTTATACTTGAGATGCCCGAGGACGACAACAGTCAATTATCCTTGGTTGACCCTTCTTGAATACTGCAGGGGCTGTTATTGATTGCAATAAAAGCAAGGTCACTTTTCATATTAATGGCAATGAGCATACAGTGCACTTTCCAAAGAAACAATTCCAAGTGAATGATATTAATGTTGTTGAAAAATCTCCGACAATCACTATTGGAATTTTTCAAATACCTCTACCTACTATCAAAAAGAAATATGAAATACTTATTGTTGGGGAAATGCATATTCCCATTGAGGTAACTTAGTGATTTACAAAAGTTCTTCGGTTCCATGCTAATCGAAAGTGGTTGTTAATAAGACTTGATCAACCTTATTAATGGATCATTTTTGAACGGTATGAAGTTGATGAATTTAGTAAGCACTACTTTCTGTCCCTACTTTTTATTCTCTGTTTTATTTAGTTAAATAAAATAAAATGCCATGTTTTGTCTGTTTTCTGAATTTCTTGTGCAATAAAACAATGACCCAAAAATAAAAGTTCTCAGAATGCCCTGAAAATTTAATACAATTTTTTCTAAATATTTAAGAATTTTTGGTGCAAATAACATCAGAGGGAGGTGCACCAGGTGGGCACAACCCACCTGGGCACGCCAGCACCCCCAAGCGCGCCCTGGTGGGTTGTGGTCCCCACGTGGGCCCCCTCACTTATCTCTTCATACCACATCATCACTTACCTCCAGAAAAAATCCCCATTGCTCTATCTCCCGTGTTCCTGAGCTCAAACCCATGGATTTCGATCTCTTTGCTCGAAGCCCCGTTTCCGAAACTGTTTCGGGGGATTGTTGCTTGGCATGTGACTCCACCGTTTGTCCAATTAGTTTTTGCTTTAGTGGTTTATATTTTGAATAATTAGCTACTCTTGGTGCTGCTGTAGATATGCTTGCATGTTGAATTCGTAGTGTTCTAAGTAGTTTGAATGCTTGCTATGGCCTCCATGTATCCCTATGAGTAGTTGCTATCAGTTTTACAAAGTTTTGTTGACAATTTTTTGTCACTCCAATTTTTTTATTTTCAGAAATTGTATGTGGACATGAATATCTTCAGGAAGTTTGGCTCTAAGAAGAACTCCACAGGTGTTATTGGGGAGTCTTTTTGACAATGATCTCCACCCTCGGAGGTTGGCAGAAGTACGGCCGTGCAAATGGCCTTACACCCCGTTCCCGCAAGAGGCTAGAATTCTTGAGGAGTTCATGCAATATATTGCTAATGCTAGCCTCACCGACTTCATCGTTGATGAGTGTGACCAGCACCACATCCTCACAAATATCTTTGTTCGGAGCTTTACTTTCTTGCCTAGAAATAATCCTCCTGAAGTGAGCTTTGATTTATATGCTGAAAACCATCAGATACCACTTACTGAGTTTTGTGGCATATGCATGATTCCGTCTGATGGGAGCTTGGCTGAGCCTAGGTCGGCTGAGTTTGAGGATTTTTATCGCACCCTCACAGTGGGTGATGAGAGAGGAGTGTCAGCCATCACCGCCGTTGGCTTACGTTTTCCCGTTGTTTGTTACTTTGCACTTTTTATTACCAAATATTTGCTTGCTAGGGAGAAGGTGGGTGCACTTATTTCACCAGACCTTGCTATTTTACGGCGTGCATTAGAGGGCGACGACACTATATTCTAAATTTGTAACAATGAACGGGCACTCGTATTCTTAAGGTAAAGATGAGATGAGATAGAACAATTACATGACGATAGATTCCACCAATATAGGCAGCCAATCTGTGCGTCGACCGCATAAACGATGCCATCGTGCACTATAGCATCAGACATAAGTGTTGGGTAAAGAGGATCGACGATGAACCATAACCATGTATGGCGACCGGATTCCAGATAGACTAATCCCATGTTGAACACGGCAATGAGCTTGTAATCCATGTAGTCTTCTGATGGTGTGGGCACTTCACAGATTACAACCTTCAGCAAACAGAGGTCGAGCCAAAAGCTCAGCGTGTCTCGTGCATAGTAGGCAGGAGTGTCCGGCGAGCCACGAGGCTCGATGGCGGCAGTATCCAAAGATGGAAGGGTGATCTCTTGCTGGGTGTAGATATCCACGAGACGCCACTGACTACCAGATTGGTGGATGAGGACGATCCAGTTGGCCTTCATGCCCGCCCAGTAGTGGTCGCGCATGAAGGGCAGGTGGATGGGTAGTGGTAGCATGTCGAGGGGCACCACGGCAACCTCCGTAGGATCGTCAAGTCGGTGTTTGGGCCACGTGCGAGGATCGGGCATCAGCAAGCAGGGTGTCTTGAAAAGAGCCGGCCGGTTGCAGACGAGTAGACGGTACAAAGACATCGAGCATGTGGCCAGATGGACGGTGCTGAGTAGGTCCATACGATTATAGTTCTGCTCCAAGAGAACATCGGGGAGGGAATTCCAATCGCGGCTCTGCGTGTCAGTCGGTTCTGCCATTGGGGTTTTCGGTGCCTGCGAGAGCAGGGAAGTGGATTCGGGCGGGCGAGCGAAGAAGTTTCTCCTCGCGTGGCCGAGCAGTGAGCGGGGGGATATGGTACGCGCAAGCTACCAAGGAAGATAGCGCGGGCGGGCGAGCAGTGAGCGGGAGGGGGGGGAATGGTTTGCGGCCGACGATGGGGAAGAGAGGAGGAAGAAGAGTGGAAGACAGGGTAGAAAGTGCATTAAATCTCAATTCTACTACTACTACCAGGATATACCGTCCTTCGGAGTGTAAATAGTTACGCCGATGACATGTGGGTCTACCACAAGAGGGCCCATATGTCAGTTAATGGAGGACAGAAGCGTGCTCTACTGGCAAACATGATGGCAGTACTAGGTAAGGCCGATTTAGTAACACCAACACGCTGGATCAGCTTATTAATTAAGTGTCCCATCTGCTGCAGCGTGTATTGTCACTTCACTGCGAAGACTAGTTGAATAGTTCTCTCTGACCGAGATGGGGAATAATGGATCGCGAAGACTTCCTTTCTACATTATCCCTATGCCTCTACGCTCACTTCACTCATTTTGCTCCATACGTAGTCACTTGTTGAAATCTCTAGAAAGACAAATACTCCGTATTTGGGAACAGAGGGAGGATTTTACTCCGTATTTGGGAACAGAGCGAGTATCACCATATGGAGGGAACAGAGGAAGCTTGAAATATGAACATGTCAATGGGAGGGAGTAAGCCCCATGCATGCAGCATGCAACACTCACACGTACACATGGACGCACGCAACACTCACGCACCCATGCGGCACACAGCACACGACACAACACACACGCTCACGCTCAAGTTCTCAACCTACTCCCTAGGTTCGTGAAAGACTGTACATTTAGAGATTTACACATTGACCAGGGCATAATTAACGCCCAAAAGTAGCAGACTTATGTGTGTATGCGACCATTGAGAGAAGAAGATTAAATGAAGGTCGTTGCATGCTGTAATTAAGGATAGACATGTAGCCTATACCTAGAGCACAAGTTGGTGCATTAGTCAATCAATATCGATTTAGATTAAAGGCTAAATGCATTGGAAGTGTAGATGTACTACACTCTTTGTTTTTTAGCTGATTTCTTTGTTCTCCCAACTGACAGGTGGGACCCAGAAACCAGGTGACAATTTAACCAGTCAACAAAGTGCCACATCGACTATGTGGCCGGTCAGTAGGGTGCAATACGGTGCTCTACGATGAGCTAATGATTGTATAATCACCGCAAAACTATATATAGTGACCGTAAAGAGCGTATTGTTGCATACGTTGACCGCCAGTGTATTTTTCTCGTTTCAAATTAAGCCATATTAACCGGAAAGGACGTAGTATGGACTAGTAATAGTACTGCTTTGATGTGTCTCGTCAACTCGTCGAACGAGGAGAAGCTTGCTCACTACGCCTCTCCCTCGCCCACGCGCGCGGTGGTTCGCAGGACGAGGAGAGGGTTTTGACTACAGCGCCCTCTCCCTCTCCCTCCCCCTACCCTCGCGGTGGACGTGCAGTAGTTCAATCGGTGTCAGATTGCCAGAAGCATATTGTGTACTGTAGTATCATCATTGTTGGACCTTCCGGAGAGGCGAAGAGCCAAGTGCAAGGTTCACACGAGTACGAACTGTTGAACCTCCCGAAGAGGCAAAGAGCCAAGCGCAAGGTTTTATAGGAGTTGTTGTCCTAGTAGGAGTGTACTACAACTATAGCGAACGATGCTACTATATGATGCTGCCACGTCACGTATATCCAAAGCTGTGCCACCATTTTTTTCTCAAATAGCATGTTGGAGCCCGTGCAACAACCACACAAGTTACACGTACACATAACACATTTACTAGTAATAAATTCTAAAGGACAAATGCCAATATGCCACACAAGTTCATCTTCAATTCATGTGATAAATTTGTGCATGACTAGTCTACATATATTCACAGCGCTACCGTTCACAATTTACCGTACTCCACTTACACGTTATAGATGGGCTACATGTCCTCCTCCAGGTTCCAGTCCCAGGTGTTCTTCATGGATGGCATGATCCATAGTGGTGGGCAACGGGAATCATTGTCGCAGCTTTCTAGTCCGGTTCCACACGATGGAGACTCATCCAAGCTGAAGCGGCATAAATCAGGGATAGTGTGTCCCAGCATGTCGTTCATCCGGCGGTGCACACTGAAAACACAACCATGCTTCATGAATGGCAGGCCTTCCATGTCGTGCACGGAAGGTGGCATCCGCTTCACAATGGGGTAGCTGTCCCCAATAAAAAGTGAGTAATCTCCAATAGTGTTCCTCGGCACCCACGTAGCATCACGGTGGTCGAACTCGGCGCCGTTCATCTGGTACACGCGGCATCTCAGATCTGGACACATGGTGACGTACATAGTCAAGGTCCATGCATAATAGTGTTGTGCTCAAATATGGTGGTCAGTAATACTGTGCAGCAAATAGTACTACTCCGGTATAGAGGAAGTAAAATAACCGGCTTATTATATATAGCCACTGTTGGCTACATGGATGAGATAGCAAGACATGGAAAAACAAAAATGGTGGCAGCTAGTGGGTTCAAGTCTTCAAGGGCCTAGCTAGCTATACACGTCCTCCAAGGTAAAAAGTACTCCTACTAGTACGTAAGTAGGGTACTAGTACAACAATGAAAGAGAAGGCGAGAGGGTTAAAAATGGAATACCTGGGTAGATGGTGACGGTCCGAACATGGTAGATTGTGTGACCATGTTGCACATCAGTGGTACCATGGGTAACGACTGCTAAGATAGTTGATCCCAATATGCCAAAGTCAGCTACAAGGTTCCAAGTTAGACCGAATCGCGGATGCAAATGCACATCCAGGATCGGCGATCTTATTTTGATCGCGGGATGACTGGTCCCTGCAAAATAATGGAGTACCGTTAGGGATGCAAATGATGGTTTGTGCATTCCGTTTGTAATGTCTCATACCGTAGGATGGCAACAAGATGAAACAAGTCCCCTGGCTTATCACCGTGAAGATGCGGCCTAGATGGCGCATGGCGTCTTCGAACGTGTAGGGGTACAAATCTGTCACCGCCAACATGCGCCAGCCTCTGCCATTACTACCTCTTGCATTGATGGCAATCCTTATGTCGAACACCGCGATGAGATAGTAATCGTCGTAGCCGCGTCGCTTTGTCGGCGGGTCCGCAATTTCTATCTTCTTCAATCTCATGTAGGCATCATCATATGTATTCAAGCCCAGCCAGTCCGGAAGGCCGATCCCAATGGTGGAGAAGGGGTCTATCGGAACTGCCGCACTGCTGTGGATGTTGTGCAAAATGATGGTAGTATCCGGCCGGAGGTATGCAAGCCAATCTTCGTTGGCACCGACCCAGACCTATATATAAGATGGTGGGTAGCGGAGAAATTACGGGATGGAAATGGAATAACTAAGTACTACATGATCAGACTCCATTACTGACCTGCACATCGGACAAAATCCAACTACCTCTCAACGTCGGCAACTCTAGCGGAGTCAACGTGCAACCATGGCCAGGGAGCGGTGGACTGTTCGAAGGATTGTCCCATAGAAGAACCTTCTCCTCGAGGACGCATGGAAGACCAGCAAGCATGGCCTTTTCCCAAGCCATTTTAAGCACCATCTTAAAATAGTTGGTGCAGGAAGCACCGAGTCTTGCGGCGGTGAGGACGTCGGAGCGGCGTGCGATTTCTCCCAGAGTATCGTCGTCCAAGGTCTCCCAGCCCCGACGATGAGGAGAACCGCCTAGCGAATCCATGGGAGCAGCGACGAACTGCCTTCTCTTCGGGGGGAGGGGAACTGGCAAGGAGGAGATAAGAGTGTAGTAACCGCAGGGCCTCGTCCCTTCCAACTATAGAGCATAGTAAGCGAAGGGGTGAGGCTATTATTTACTACTAGTACTAGCATTATGGGACGTTATGGGATTGCATTATACTCTAAATAATAGCACTAGTAAGAAATTTTTGGCACTAGCTAGTAGTTTTTGGCGTGGATTAAGAAATTTTGGGTATGTTTTTGCTATTTTTTGTACACACCAACTAGTGTCAAAAAATGTCTTACATTACGTGACGGAGGAGTACGTACTCATACTGTAGCAGTACTAGTACTACTTTCTCAACTAGTAGTGCGAGGGTACTACTAGTGCTATGTACTGTACTTCTAGTATAGTGCACCAGTTTTGAACTCTTGAATCTCAGGGCCAAGGAGCTACAGTTGGAAGTGGAGGGTACTACTGTTCTCTAGAACCATTGCTGTACTATCAATGCAGGGAAAGTACACCTGCGTTGTGGCCTAGTGGGTACTCTCGGTTCCGCTCCTCTCACGTAGCTGGCCTACTCAGCCGCTCCTCTCATGCACACACTAGCAGCCTGTTTATCAGCGATGGTTACTGCGGGGGCAGAACATTTGAGTTATTTGATACAACGAGACTAGGCTTTTCGCTTCCATTTGTGGAGGTGTAATGGATCTCGTCGAACTTTGTTAGTAGTTCCTTCTTTATGAATGAGATGAAGCAAAGCTTTTGCCTCCATTTCAAAAAAACACGTCAAGAGGAATTTCTTTTATAGTAGAGCCGATAATGGAGTGAAGTCCATGTGTGCAACGCCACAAGCTACATAGTAGTAGTAGAGCACTTTATGTACAGAGCCATATTGCATAGTTCCAAATGCACCGCCAGGCTTTTCCGGCTCCTCGGGCTTAATTGGGAGGCGCTAGTTTAAATATGCTACTAGCTGATGAGGAAGCTGCAAGTGAGGTGCGGCTAGGGCGAGCATGCGAGCCACGAGATGCTGGGAAGAAAAACCCGTTCACGTGGCTAGGCTATCCAGTGCATCCAGATTGTGGTGCCGCACGTCCGTTTGACTTCAAAACTCAAACTACTCGTGTAAAATATTGGCTCGCAGCGAAGTTACTATTTAAAAAAAGACTGCCGTGCGTTCGTCCGAGATCGAACCCACAAAACGAGGTATACACTCCCGCGACAAGTAGTAGTACTCGTTGGAGTACAACACAACCTAGAATCGCCTTTTGTCGCTAGTAGTACATTGTTCCTTAGGCTGGCCATAGTGGGGGTAACATAAGTGGTAACATGCACTTGGGACTAGCAAACATGCTTATGTGGCACATAATTAAAGAAGAGAGGGAGTGTTAGAGTAACATAGGTAGATACCGTATCATGTTAAATGCTATGCTACTTTGTGTCATGCATGGCAATAAATATGATCATCTATGATACTAGTTTATGATACTATGCACTATGGAGGTAGTATCATACGCATGTTACTAGCATATGATACTCCCCACTATGAGTAGCCTTACAAGAAACCCCTAATAATGCAAGAAACCATTAATAATGCCAACAAACTACTACCACTTGCATATGTGGCAGACTTAAGATAAGACTACCTTATCAACCATTGTACATGCTCT